>NW_026623483.1:724400-790812 GCF_030028575.1 Malurus melanocephalus | reverse complement strand
TTAGGCGGCGTGTGATGTCCAGCCAGAAGCGCGTCTAGGGTGCGGACTCTTGAGTGAAAACACGGGGCTTTTTGCTCATCACAGAATCAGTTAAGTTGGAAAAAAACCTCTGAGRTCATCGAGTCCAGCCTGTGACAGAATAGCACTGTGACAGAACMCCACGTTCAGGGACGGTGATTCCCSCACCTCCCTGAGCAGCKCGTTCCAATGCCTAATCYCCCCTTCTGCRAAGAAATTMTCCCTAAATATTCCCTAATATGTATAATCAGGGGAGGTGGCACTGMGAGCGGGAGCGGAGGGCCTGCCAGCCCCGGGCTGAGGGACACAGCGTGAGGGACCCAGGATCCTGGCACACAGGCGTCCCCTCATCCAGGCTCCGTCTCAGAGTAGCAACACCCAACCCTGACCATATACACTTTCTGAAGTCTTACAGCAATGAGAAGAAATGTCGCAGATCAACTAATTCCACTGCTGTTCTTCAAGAAATTCCTACAAGCAGATGCCATCATAGTTTGGCTTTATTTTTCCCTCACACTCTCTTTTACCTTCTTGACTTGTAGTTGACTGTACCCCTGGGTCAAGGGATTCCCATTGCACTCAGSAGTGAAGTGTTTGCAGTGGGATTCATGAGATGTTGATCTTGTGACAAGTGATTTGTGGCAGGACTTGCTGGGCTCTGTTGTGACTCCACTCACAGTCAGGGTCCCCACCAGGAATCTTGGATTTAGCCAGAGAGCAAGAGTTGGATTAAATCCACACCCTGACTCAACCCGCTGCAGACTGCTGCTCCTTCCTGCTGTGACAACAAGCAGATAGAAATACTTGTGCCTGCTTCCAGTGGGTCTCAAATAATCCTCTGCTTTGGAAACAAATTAATTACTTACCATGGCTTTTATAACTTGAAATAACTCAACACATTAATAATGCAGCTTGTGGTTTACTACCAACTTTTTTTCTCATCTCAAAAAAGCTTCCTCTGTTGTCACTGTGTTGAGAGAAGTATCAAAATGTAATTACAAGGCACTATTGATCAAAACAGCAAAGTCATCTTGTAAGCCTAGCAAAGACTGTGATTTTTTCATTTATTCATTCTGTGTGTATGTTTATTATAGTTAGACATACCCTGCTGCTCTTTGCTATGTGCATCCAAGTCTTTCTTTTCCTGCAGAAATGTGCTTTGTCACCCTGGCTGGTCACAGGCAGCTGAGCAACTCTCTCCAGAAGAACAGGTTTATTCAGGGCTAATGCCCTTTCACTTCCATCTAAAATATTTGTACCTTCTCTTTGCCAATTTTCAGTCAAAACCACTTGGAATTGAAATGTTATGTGGTTCAAAACTTGACTACTAAAGAGTTGCTACATTCAGTGAAGYGATTCCTTTCAGAAAACTACAAAGGGTTGTGTTTTCAGCTCATCACAGAGAAAATCCAGCAGAGATCTTCCATGAAWGGGAAGGACAGGGGCAGTGAGGGGCTCTTGGAGCAGGTGAACAGCRGCGTGATAACCAGTGGGAGGATGGCAAAGCCTGCTGCATTTTAGGATGACCAAAGACATGTAGATGTGGCACTTAGGGACATGGTTTAGTAGCACTTGTTATGTTTGTGGTTGCACTGGATGATTTCAGAGATCTTTTCCAACCAAAATGATTCTGTGATTGTAACAGCACAGCAGAGAGCACCATCACCTTGAGTTTGTGCTTCCAAAGTTGTCGTTGTCTTCCAGCAGCTCTGGATATTAGCTAATGACTCTGATTAGATATCACCTCAAGGCAGCCATGAGCAAAAGTAAAGCCTCCTCCCAGCCCTGAGTGAAAGCCCCAGCAAAGCCCCTMTGTCCTCGATGCCTGGGAGTATGTGTCTGGGAGTATGTGCCCAGGACCCAGGAATGTGGCTGTGCCTGTGGAGGGACTGTGCTCCTGTGGCTTCAGGGCATGAGAGGTGCTCTGAAAGACCATGTACACCAAAACACTGACCTGTTTCACAGAAGCTTGCAATTCAATCAAGCAGGGACTTGCTCATGCAGGGCCAACTCAGCTTCTCCTGAGCAATAAGTGAACTTTTCAGCCTCCTGCTCCTCTTGCCTTAACTACTGCTGAGGAAGTTTTGCAAGGATTCCAGAAGTCATTTGGAGTGATTAATTTGGCTTTGAGATGTTTACAAGATGCTGACTGGAAAGTGCTGATRTTTGTCCCCTATAGGTCTGCCTTCTTTAGCACCAGGCAGTTTAAATCACAGTATAATTGAAGCRCAGTTTAGCATCAGTATCAAGGTTTGAAACGATCAACTCTGGAAAAGACTGAGAGCGCTTGACTTAATGAAATAACCTGGCTGACTCAGCTCAGTCAGAACCTGCTGTTTCGACCAGAAAAACAAATCCTGTGCCTTAGTTTCCCTTTTTATCATGCACAGGTGATTACAGTGCAGAGCCGTTGTGGCCAGTGGAAACAGAGTCACAAACAATGTCTCTCTGATGCTTAGACCACAATGGTTATAATAATGTTAAAATAAGACTTTGATATTTCTGTTCAATAATGATTGAGTTGGTTGGTTGGTAACTGATTTTGCACATGTTTTTTTGGGTGCAAGGACTGGGAATGTGTTTATTTAACCTGTCCTTGAGTTACAGTCATGAGGGGGAGAGCTTACATTTCCTCAGGCATGTCACTATTATGTTTAGATAAAAAAAGATTTAAAGCCATAGTTTTTTTTAGTAAATCTCTTTGTAGTGCCATGAAGGTGAGCTGGATCTGTACTTGGTACTGGTAAGCAGAGCCCTGTTAACTGGAGCAATCCTGATTCACCCCTGCTGAAGAGCCCATCAGGTGACTGAGCTATTGCTATATTCAGAACCCATTTGGACACTTTTGAATTTTACACTTTCTAAAATAAGGCAATAAAGCAATTAGATAACAGAAGGAGAGAATACTTGACCAAAGGAAGCCTAAGTTTATAGTGTGGCATAATTAATGCAGGGCTGGCAGCAGTGAAAATGGGCTGGAACAACCACACTGTCCCCAGGAGGGTGGCTGCAGGCTGAGCTGCAGATATCAAGTGCTCGAATGGCCAAGAAGATCCTTTTGCCACCCAACACAGTCTGGCCTGAGAATGCCCAGCTGTGGGACAGAAGGAAATAAAAGCATCCTTCAGACCTGGGAAGATATGCATGCTCCTGCCAGTCCTTCACTGTATCTCAGCCAGAGGATTTATCCAACTGAAAACATGCTCCCACAACAAAAGAGAAAGGGAAATAGTGTAACCAGAAAGGCAGGTGCTTTTTTTAGGGAGAAATCCAAGAATTTCCTAAGAGGAGGACTGGGTAAAAAATAAMAGGGAGTCTGCTGTGCCACAGAAAGAATGAGTGGGCTTTAAAAGAGGAGAGGTTGCACAGGAAAGGAGTTATCTTCTTCTTGAGTGTTACTCATTTTAATTTGCCTTGTTACAGTGTCTGGAAGTGCCAGGTGGAAATCAGGGCCTCATTGTGCTGGGAATTGAGCACAAACATAATGATTAAATGTTGCCAGCTCTGCAGAGATGGAAATATAATTCATCATCTCTGCAGAATTACTAACCAGCATAATTATTGCCAAATAAGTTTTTCTGTAATTGCTCTTCTGGAATGTCTGTGCTACTTGATTTTTTTCAAAGTAACCATGACTGTGGGAGTAAAAAGATATATCTGTATTAGGTCCAACCTAGTAGCCTTTACAGATAAAAAGCTGGTCAGAAGCAGAAAATTCTCACTACATTTAAATCAATGTTCAAAAATTATTTGCTTGTATCTTGGTTTATCTTTCTATGAAATGGGAATAGTCACACTGAATTCATTGCTTGCTTTTGTCATCTAACACACATGATCAAGGCAAGAGTCCTCAAGACCCTTGGAGCACTGACACTATCACATACAAGAGCTTGTTAATGCTGATTGTAAAGATTAGGGATTAGCTGGATAATATATATTCATTCTTGTGTGTTTTCTGGGACAGTGTTTGAATTGCTGAAAGTTCCTTTTCTGTTCGTTAATAACAGTGTAAAAAACAAAAAGCAATTAAACAAGGAGTTAACAAAACCCCACGAGTAGCCCAACCTCAATTGGCCACAACATGAATGGGAAGCAACACAGCAAACTGTCATTGAAGGGGTCTTGACATGATGACCAAATCCCTTCAGGATTCTGTAACRCTTCAGATTGCTGCTCAGAGGTCAGAGAGCAGCTGGACATATTGACCACATCTTAACAGCTTCAAATGCAGTTGTTTTCTGGCCACAGCACAAAGAAATTCTTCTAAGAAAAGTACATTCTTCCCGACCCTAAGAGCAGGACCAGGTCAAGCCAAGAGGACGGGAATATGATCCTGCTGATTATCCACATTTCCCCGCTAGGACTTGCAACACCAAATGTCTTAACCTGTCTACATTTCCATCTATGAGGCTCTAGCTTTTAAGTGTTGTGTCCTGTACTGCATTCAGTAACTTTGYGTGAGTTATGGCARCCTGGAAGGCACTGGGAGGGGGCTGCAGTGCTGAAGTGGAGCMCCTGTCTCAAGGCAGGCTCCCCATGGGGCTGAACAGAGCAGCCCTTCCTCCTTGCTTTCCAACTCCTGAGCACCAGCTCCAGCCCCTCTGGCAAAAAGGGCTGAAACAAATGCCACGGGCTTTCTCTGCCTTTTCATACAGCAGAGGGGACCAGTGTATGGTAAAATCTGAGACTTGCTGAGTTTCTTACAGAAATCCTCTGTTCTTCCAGCCATCGCTCTGTTTGGCACCCCACTGGGAGCCTCAGGGCCTGAGGCCCCTGGCTTTGAGGAGAAGTTTGTTTAGGGGAAAGAATTAAAATTGCAATATCTCATTCTGCTGGTTGCAGAAATGATGAATGAAAAGAGAAAAAAAAAAAATGCGTAAAGATTGTGCATTTTAAAAAACAAGCTAAAGAGATGAAAATAAATCCTTCCATGATTTTTAAAGCAGCCTTGGGACTTTTAGGGATCCCARCTCAGGAGTTTAGAATAGCTACTAGAGGCGATCATTTACAAGTTGCATTTTTCCTGATTTCATATTCTGCTTTTTAATTCTTCCTAGGAAAGAATAGGGGCTTTGCATTACAAGCAGCTTGAAAGATTAACCAGGCAGAAACACCCCGCAGCTTTACCTGCAGCCTTACGTTTGTTATTTTAAGTTTTGACCGGAGACTGACCCGGTGTAAGTGGTTGCGAAAGGTTGCCTGAACGCTCTCGCTTCACTGTATCTGGAAACCGGATTTTCCCCAGGAACGTCTGCGTGAAATGGTCTTGCAGTCCCCTCTGCTGGTGGCAGCTTGCTGGGGAGCTGTGCCGCGGCACCACATGGAACCGTGCAGTCTTGGCCTCGATGGGTGCTGCAGGAGAGCCCCCGGGATGGGGGATCCCCCAGCCCCYGCTGAACAGGCACCGAAGCCTCCAGAGACCAGGCAGCTTTCCCTTACCCTCTCTGCATCCTTAGTGTAAACACCTGGCACCTCTCTGACACAGGACGGCAGCACAGGAAAGGGTGAAAAAGTTAATCCTGCTTGTGAAAGCTGAGGCATCCTGYTGAGTGTAAATCATCTCCCACTGGGGAATGTATGGCTTGAAATGTTTGTTGAGCTTATGATCAACTATCACCTGCATCTGTCTGTGGCACGTGCTTGTATCCTTTAAACCATGGAGGAGTGCATCTGTCCTACAGGCTCTGTCAGCATAAGAAGCCCTACAGCTTCTCCACTGACTTTTCCACAGCAGGTGGGGTCCACTTTTGGGGGACCAAGGCAAAATTTTCTCGGGGAGATAAAAAAGGACATTTAGAGAGGGTCTGTGCAGAAAGTCAGTGCTGATGTGTCCTGGAGTATGGAACAGAGCCAGCAGGAAGGGCAGGGTTTGCTTGCAGGGATGTGGGGTTTGGGCKTAGCCTGTGATGTCCAGATACACCTGCTGAGCAGTACAAATCTTCTGGCAGAGAGGGCAGTTTAGTTTCTGGGTGCAAAGRGTTGGTATGCGAGGCTGCTGCTGAGAAAGTCCATTCTGACCAGCTAACACTGACCGGCATGGGCAGTGAAGGCAGAGCTGGCACAGGACAGTGGATCGCCGTGGCTGGCAGTGTGCCAGCACTCCCTGCCARCCAGGCTGTCTGAGGAGGAAACCCAAGTGACAACACTGATAACAGCCCCTGCTCATGGCAGAGGCCCAGGGGCCCAGGTTTCTGAAGGAGTCATCACTGATGCGATTGCTTTGCATGCACAAACCCTCCAGAAACCATTGCAAACATTGTGCTCTGGGGSAAGCACAGGCACCACAAAGGGATGTAGTAGAAAAACTAAAGGTTTATTTTTTTGTTTTTTTAATAAAATACATCCTTACAAAATAACCATTTTTCTCCCAGGGAGAGAGGCTGGGCATGGTTCCTGCCAGCTCTCCTTCCCTCCCCTTCTCAATTTGGAGCTGTCCAAGGATGTTTTGGGAAGGAAGAGGCAGCTGTGCTCTCCCCAGGGGCTTCAGGTGCAGATGCCCTGGCACAACCCTGGCAGAACAGGCAAGGTGCAGTGGGAGTCCTTCTGAAGGGCCTGCAATGGCAGCAGACCCAGCACCCTGCAGCAGGGCTGGCAGAGGGCCCCAAGATCCCTTAGTTTGACCCATCCACAGCATTGTGGCATGTCCCACCAGAGACTGTGGGCTGGCTGCGGGGCACCACCTTCCCATGAGGTGGTGCTGGATGCTGCTCCTGCTGGTTTTAGGGCTGGCCCAGGGAGGTGATGGGGATGGCGACCAAGTTTTAAGAGAAGAGGAGGAGGAAGAGGGGTGCAGGTCTGTCTGTCAGTGTGGATTCTGCCAAGAGAGACGTGCACAGTGATTTCTGGTGTCTTGCCCCCCACTGCCCTTCTTCAAGACACCATGTCAGTCCCACATCCTGCATTTGCTGCTGCCCCGTGCAATTGCTTATGCTGCAAAAGGCTGACCCCATGTTAGACATTACAACCCACATCTCAGATCTCCTCCAAGCCTCCCTGGAGCCCTGCTGCCTTCCCTGGAGCCCTGCTGCCTTCCCAGAGCCCTCGGGATAGCCCCAAGACCCATAGCCCTCATGCCTACCAGATGTGTGCTAGCAAGGCTGGGGAATCACCACTCACCTCTCACTGCGTGTTGTCTGGCTCCTTTTCCTTCTTATGTGACTTTGACTGGGGGTTAAATGAGAGAAAACAAAGATTCTTTTACAGACCTGCTTCTTTCTAATACCAGGGAAAAAATGTGACTGGGCATCAACTCCTAACCCCCAATCCATAAGTATATTTTCAGATAAATTTGAGGGGAACTCTTTTTGTGTCCTATTAAAAGCCATGAAACACTCCATGGTCATGGAGATGTTTTCAAAGGGAAAAAAAGAGACCATTTTCTAGTTTGCTTAAAGCATTGGTCTGYCCCTACTTCCCTTAAAGCAATACCAGAATATCTGGGGTTAAAGGGAGAGAATGAATTTATTAATAGTGAGTCACACATAAAATCTCAGTAATTTTGGAGAGGAGAGGCATGGATCRCAGTCTCCAACAGTCCCAAGAGCTCAGGAAGGCGCCTGGTTGCCCCTCAGYGTGGATGCTTGTGTTACAGCATCATTACTCATGCACATATCTACATCCCCCCCGCAAGAGCCTCTGCAGAGCAGGCACTCTCTGTTACTTACAGGCTCCGGTTCTGCATATTTGAATTTCTTCTGCTTGTAATAGTCTCGTCCATGGAGAAAATGCAGCAGGAGCAGGTCGCAGAGGACAGAGGCCTTAAATAAAAGTGCAGTTAGGGTTGGAACTGCCCTCCAAACTCACCTGGACCACTGTGTACTTCCAGTTTGTCCCAGTTTGCCCCACAGTTTAGGGTCACTTCTGCTTCATCCCACAGCATGGCAGTTGCTGAAGTCTCCAAATTTAGGAGAAATTCTGTCCATTTAGGACAGAAATGAAATGTTCAATAGTGGGTGATTGAAGTCAGCAGAATTGAAGTGTTCCCACTTCAGCTAAGTGCAGAGCATAACACCCTTTGAGCCATGCCCAAGTTTTTAAYGACCTTAGCAACCCAAATAGGATGCTGGGTTTGTGTCCTGGGTGAAACAGTGCCCATCACTTCCAGAGCCCCCTCAATGCCAGCTCTAAATCGAAACTCAGGATACCAAGACCTGCCAAGAGAGCTTGTCTTCCCTTTGCCAGCAGGGCAGAATTCACATCAGCCAGGGACCAGCAGGAATCTATTTTCCTGAGCTAGTGAGGCAGGAGAGCACCTCTTTCCCCCTTTTGCCCACCCCTGGTTCCCTGAGCAATAGCCAGTATTTCACTGGGAAGGACACTTCCCACGGATGTCATAAGCAAGAAGAATAATTTGAGAGTCTCCATATAGAGGCTGGAAATATCTGAACTTACCACTCCAAAAATACCAATTCCAGAGCCAATTGTGGTCATGGTTGGGATGATGTCAAATTTGCCTGCCTGGATAAAGTCAGAGAAAATAGGTGATAAGTTACAGTCAGCCCAGGGGAAATAAAAAAAAAAGGGTGCTGTAGCTGTAGATGGGGCTGAGCAAAAGGCCCTCACAGCAACACAAACCACAACCACAGCATGAGAGAAACAGGAGCTGGGAAAGAGCTGGTCAAACAGAAAAATATTGAAGGTCGGTTTTAGGCTGAAATAAATTGAAGCTACTTTTCTTCCTGTATATTTAATATAAGAAACCCAACCAAAATCAAGCAGCCAAACAAAAGAACACACTTTAAATATTCCCAGTGGGAACACAATGTGGAAAGCCTTCTCTCTCAGTGGGATGAAAAAGACAAAATAGAAAAATGCAAATATTCAGCTTTTGGAAATGTCAGTAAAAGGTTTTGAGTTTCCACAGTTGCAGCCCCCACCCCAATGTTTTTTAGACGAAAACACTGACCAAGCTGCAGCTGAAAGATGTGACCTATAAAACATGTTTTCCCCCTCTGTTCCCTTCCCCAGTACTTCCCAACTGCTCCTAAGAGTGGGCCAGCACCCAAGGAAAGCATTCACACAGATTTTCCTGATCCTACAGGACCCTGTTCTGTATTACAAAGCTGGTACCTTCCCAAGGACATGACATTGCTGTCTCAGGGATCCAGGGGTATTCATGGTGCCTGGCCAGTCTTACCTTGCCATTCACCAAAATGTCAAGCCGGATCCCAAACACCTTGTAGAGTGTCCTCTTTTCCATCCCGTCTTCTTTGTAGTATTTGGCATATCTGTCCAATTGGATGGTGAGTGTTAATGGTCTGCCAGGGTGTCTAACAGCCTCTGCATTCCAAATAGCATCAGGATCTTTGACAAAAATCTGGGAATGTGCTATCACAGACCTGCTCCTGACCTTCTCCTTAAAGCCCTGAAGGAGCTGGGCTGTTGGCACCTCTCCTCTCTGTGTCTCAATTTCCTGCCTGCAGGTTGGAGTTCCAGCTGGTTGGAGTGCCAGCTCCTGCTAATGCTGTTTGATCTGATGTCCCCAAATGCTGTTGGTGCAGCACTAGTGACAGTGTCACACAGAACTGAGGATAGAGACTGGGGGAACATGTCAGATTGTCCTGCACCATCTCCAGTCTTACAATTGGCTTCCCAAAAGCTTGGCCAAGCAGGAGACCCCGCAAGGGGAAGGAGATGGAAAGGAAATGGGATAATTTTGAAGCCGAGGGGTGTATTATCATTTTCTCTGCCATTTTTCTTTTCTCTGCCATTTTAAAGAGCACTGGTACTGCTGYCTGGTACTGCAAAGTTTTGAAGAACAGTCTCTGACCTTCCACATCCCTTGAGTGCTGTGAGAATCTGAAACCTGTCACAYCTGAATTATGCCTGGAGAATTAACAGGTATTTCCTTACCTGAAGTTGAACCCTGGTGAAACRTTACTGTCATCATTGTAAAGGCCATGGAACTGGTAAATGGGTTTGCAGTAGCGCAGGGGCCAGTCAAGGTCACAGTTCCAGTCTATGGTAATGCCCACCACTCCACCCTGCAGCCGAGAAGGGAGTCACAAGGTTGCCTYCTTGGACCTGGCCCACACAGAGAAATGCTTTCCCTCCTGTCTCGATGCCATGAGGTGTCCTGGCTCTCCAGATGCAAGGATCCCACTTCTGCCTTAGCCTTCCTGGGCAACCTTGGCTTTGTGGCCTGTATATAACCCCTTGCAGAGGCACTTGTTTCTGTCCTGAGTGCTGGATACACAAATAAATTCATGCCCTCTTGTTCCTGACCAGAACACATCCAAGGCATGGTCCTGAGGAAGGGTGCTCACCACAGTTCCCTTCTGGTCCTCATGAGACAGCCTTCCCTTGCCTGACTTTGCCCCATAGATTGCTCAGGAAATGCAATAGTCACTYCTGTGCCCCCTCCAGGTTGTAAAGAGCTGTGCCAGAGTACCTTGTATTTTTGTTCCTTGTTCCTATAATATATGGAATCTTAGAATGGTTTGTGTGGAAGGGACCTTAAAGACCATCTCATTTCAACCAYTTGACAYGGGSRAGGACATCTTTCWCTAGACCTGGTTTCTCCAGCCTGGCCAGGAATGGGGCAGCCACAGCTGCTCTGGGCCATCTGATTCAGTGTAGGCAATATATGTTCATATATGCAAGCCTCTGATTTTACTCAATGTCTGGCAAAGTTATCACAAGGTTCTGCAGTGCAGAGATAGCAGATACACCCACACACCAGCCTTACGAGTGTTGGGCAAAGCTACATTTTGGARCCTGGGGAAAGGCTGCAGTTTATACTGTGCATGACCATTATCTGACCATCCAGCCGGGATTTCCAAGCTCAGTCACATGGGATTTGGCCATACAGCTCTAGTTATTCATTGCTTGAATTAAAACAAGCTGAACCCTGGGATTTACTGCTATTGGGTCAAATCTCAAGAGTTTCCAAGAAAGGAGTAAATATTAGACCATGTCCAAGGAGATTTATAATCTTTATGAGCTAATTCTGACACTTGTTTTCACAAGAATTCTTGAGAAAACAGAAAATCATCTCAACAGCTGGGGATGATTGCACTGCCAGTGTCCCTCTTCCATCAACAGCAAGAAACATAACTTGAAACTGAAGTACCTTAACAGCCAGRAAGGTAAAATTCTGACCCGACTCCTTCACTATGTATCCCAGTTCAAACACAGGGCATAAGGARTCGGTGACTTTGTGATAGGTGCATTTCTTCAGGTGCTGCTTGGTAACGCTCTCAACCAAGTTGCGCCTGTGAATGAAAAGAGAATGAAAAAGATTCTCAATAACATAATACTCTGGGTGGGAAAGGACCTGTGGAGGCTGCTTCTCTAACCAATGTCCCTTTCTCATTCACGTGCCAGCCTGTCTATGGTCTTTGCTAGGCAATGTTCCATGCACTAAAACTTCTTATCTGGGACACCTCATAGAYAGTGCGTGTATCCTACAGCTTTGACATTTAGCTCGAGTTTGCTATCCTCCTCCAGCAAGAGTCAAAAGGAAAGGACAACTTACTGCCTTCCATCCCATTCTGCTCTTTTGCCTAAAAACATCCTCTCTGTGAAGCCTATGGTTTTGTAATACTTGTGCCTTGCTCAACCTCMTCCCATCACTGATGCTCAGCAGTTAATTGTCAGCAGGGATCAAAGGCAGGAAGTTTCCCCACAGCCCAGCTGGGTCTGGCACAGCCCATGCCACAGCAGCCAGCCTGGCTGCTCTCACTGCCAGGACCTGCTCCCTCTCTGCATCCCCTTTAGCCTGCCCTCGCTCAGGGTACCTCTCATCACTACTGGGGAGAACCCCTCTCCCAGCCACTTCTTGGGGTACAATGTGAGGTCAGCCCAAGACTTTGCCAAGTGTGCCGGCTGCCAGGACATTTACCCTTGGCTGCAGCATGGGGTCRAGATCAGCCTAGTGAGAAGAACCAGCCATCTTCAGCACAAATAACTTCTGTTAATTTGTTCCAAATCAGATATATATATATATCTGACTGAGATGCTGGTCCAGAGGCATTGGAGGAACCCTGATCCTTTTGGAGGCAACCTAAAATGTATCTTATATATAATCAGTGCCATCACAAATCTTCTTATAAGTGTGTCTTCAGCCAGYAGCACTTCCCCCAGTGCTGCCAGGAAGGGGCCAACCCTGTTTCCTTTGCTGAAACAGATGGAATCTGTGATGTTAAGAGGGACTCTGGGGCATCAAGTTTATCTTGGCCATGTAGTATTTTAATGTTGTYTTCAGAGAAGAAAAATGAAGAATTCAGATAAATGGTATTTTTATGTACATCTTGTGGGGATAACCCAGGAGAGGTTAATTCCAGAAATCTTTCCAGTAACTACAGCTACCAGCTGGGACAGATTTGGGAGGGAAATATCTCAGTTCCTGTGAGCTAATCCGGGGTTCAGTGCAGCAGTTGGAGTAGTCCTGGGATCACTGATGAGGTATGCAATCCTYTATACCAGCATCCCGTTACACACAACTGGCTGAACCCAGATGGTTTCCTCTGAGGGACATAACTGGAGGAACCAACCAGGAGCCATACCCCCAAATCTCTCCTTACCTGGACACCTTGAACTTGGGGAAGGTGATACTGTTCTTGATGAACAAGGTAAACTTCTCAGCTTCTGACAGCAGGGCAGGGCTGAAGAAAGCAAGTGTAGACATGCATCCATCACTTGGCTCTCCAGGCTCTAGAGAAAGCCCCATTTGGTGGAAATTAACCCAAACTGGGGCAAGCAGACCCAGAAAAATGGTGAACTCATCCCTTCCCTTTCTGGTCTTCCATGATGTAGGCTGTCCTAGCCACATCCAGTACTGCCCCAACTTGGTCTGCCCCACACCAAGTGCAGCTGGAGTGGGAAAGAGCAACAACATCCTTACCTGGGAACATGGTAATCAACTTCAACAGGGCACCAGCCAAAGATCTCACAGGTCTTCACAGTGCTGTTGAAGTGCACACACTTGCCAGTCTTGAGCCCTGTGGGGGACACAGCTGCTCACACCCCTGGATCCTGTGAAATCTCAGCCTCACGCTGGGATGGAGGGGGTCTGACTGGGGCTTCAGCTCTGCCACAGACATTCAGGGCACAAAATGCTCAGGGTTTTGCCACCTTTTTAAAACAGGAAATTAGTTGTGGCTTCTCAGCTCAGGACAGCAGTTTCTCTTACACTGCTGTGCAGGAGAGCAGCTGGGGATTTCTCTTGTTAAAACACACTCAAGAAGAGGATAAGATAAGAGATAAGAGGAGAGCAGTTTGGGGAAAATGGCTTAGTCCTGATTAACCTTTAGTTGGCAGAGCTGTTTGCAGTTCCGGTATCTTTCAAAAGAGCAGAGCTGCACTAGCCCAGGTGGGAACTTCATCCAGCATGTCAGAGGCTTTTCCTACACCCTGTCCAAAGAAGGTGCCCCACCACATGACACCCCAGCCAGGTAGCTTTTCTCAGCGTGTCTCACCAGAAACAGCGGTACTCCTGCCCTGGAGCCGTGTGCCATACCTTGTCCCTGACGGCTGTATTTCCCTTTGCTGCAGTCGCTGTCCTTTGTGCACAGCCCAGCCTCTGGCAGCTGTTTGGAGAAAGCAACCACCTCTCAGCATCCCACTCTGCAGCTTCCATCCCTCAATCCCTCCTGCCTCACCAGGCAGCATTTTCCTTGAGGAAAACTACTCAACTGCAGCCAGAGCCCTATGCATTCACTGCTTCCCAACCAAGGCTGTCCAGATAAAGCAAGAAAAAAGGGGTGRTTTATTGACTCCAGGCAGATGCTTTCATTTAAGCCTCAAGTCTGCTCTGTTTGGTTGTCTCAAAGGGAAGAAAGCTTAAATGGATGCTGCCTGTTTTTCAGCAGAATRGAAGTCTTCACATAGCACACAGTAGTCAGAAACAATAACATGGGCCCAGGCTCAGGCTTTTACAAAGCATTCCAATGTTAGGGAAAGTCTTTCCCCAGTGCCACCACCACAACCACCCTGAATTACAGAGCTGAGCCCACTGAAGGAAGCCAGTGCATTTACCTCTGGGCAGGTTCCTTGTTTCTGTCCAGGAGTGACAATGAAGTTGGTCATCACCACGAAAGAGTTGTCCCCCTGTGGAGACAMAGCCAACAAACTCATAGCTAGCACAGGGTCTCCTCTGTGGGGAGCCTGTCCCTGGGTGGGGACCTGCAGTGCCACCAGCCCCAGGGACAGTGGAGGATGCCACTTGCTGCCTGAGTTGCTGGTCCAGAGGTATTGGAGGAGCTGTGATCCTTTTGGAGGCAGCCTAAAATGTATCTTATCAGCCATAGTGGGTCCCAAGTGATGCTCCCCAGGGAGAGCCAGGGCAGAGGTTTGTGATAGGAGCAACCTCCTTTTCATCACAGGGACACCCCGTCGTGGTTATCACCATGGAAAGCCTATGCCAAGGACTCTCTGCACTCCAGCACAGAGGGAAAAGCAGCCAGTGGGACAAAAGCAAATCCCTGACCCACCCACCCTKACTCCTTACCTGGGGAGGGAAAACATAGTCCACCACATCCCAGATGTGTGGSCCCAGGACGCTCTCGTTGGTCAGCGTCAGCCCTTTCAACTTCACCGAGACCGAGCTGACGATGCTGTCTTGGGACTGGTATCCCTTCTCGTAGAGGAACACCCACCTGGACAGGGAAAGGTGGCAGAGGGTGAGCATGGCCACCAGCACTCCTCCACGAAGCCATAATCTCAGCACAGACCTGTGGACTGGGGCTTTTTCTGCCAAGTCTCACCTGGGGAATCACTGGCCATCATTCTTTCATTCTCCTGCTAGACAAGGGACATGTTGCTGAATTTTCCCACCCTTTGCCTGACAGATGCGGTAACTGCAGGACCTGACTTTCATGCGAGGATGGTGTGTTTTGGGGACTGGGACACATTTTGTGGCTGAGGGTGTGTGAAGGCAGGTGGAGCATGGTAGCCATTGGTCATTTGGGGTTAAAGCCTCTGGCTGGTTTGCTGCTTTCTGGTCTCAGTGACCCACCTGGACACTCCTGACCTCCTGATCCACTCCATATAAATTCTCCAAAAATCGATGTCTCCAAGGCCAACATAGAGCTGAGTGTGGACATGGCTCACATCCAGAGCCACTGTGCCCCATCCAGCAAAGGGAACATGAAACCATGGCCCTGTGGGCAAGAGATCTGCAGGAGCAGGGTTAAGGACATGCTGTGGCTGGAACAGGGCTCTCCCTGCCTTTCCCAGCCCATCACACAGTCATTAGGGCAGCCTCCTGACACTATTTAACCTACAGCATAAACAAGCTGCCGCTGGATTAACTCTGACTCAGAGATACTGTAAACATGGGCGAGCAACCATTTCGGGTAGTGCTCCCGGTGGTGCGGAGCATTCCCGGCACTAAAAAAGGAGCGATCTGGATTTTGTCCCCACCGCCGCAGGCATTGGTCCTGCTGGCCGTGACAGGGGCAGCACACTACCCGTGGGACAGCCCGTGACACCAGTCTGGCGTGTCAGCCTCGCCTCTGACACCTGGCTGATGGGCAGGAGGGAAAATGGGGGACCCCAGGTGCTGTCCAAACGTTTTCCCTATCGGTGCTGCCCTTGTTGGGACCTCTCGGGGATGGAGCTTTTTGGCTTGTAGCCCCATCAGCATCGCAGGACTGAGGGCAAGAGGACCTCAGAGGTGGCATCTGCTCCAGTGCCTGGGGAAGGSAGCAGAAATTCAGCACTGCTGCCACCCCAGGTGGGACACCCAGCTCCAACATCCTTCTCCAGGGCAGAAGACTGTACTGGGTATCACTGCTTACAGTGGACATCTTCCCCGATGCCCTCCAGGCTGCAGGAGGTTGTGAGCTGGGCAGCACCTGGGGCAGAACGTTTCCCTGGATCTGCCTCCAGCACGGACTCTGCTGCAGTCACCTCATCCCTCCCTGGCAGCAGTGACTGTGGGCACACAGGGGTGAGCGACCCCACCTCCCCTGATGCAAAGCCAAGGTCATGGCAAACAAAACACCATTTCCTCATGAGGCTGTAATTGCTGCAGCGAGTCCTGCCCACATTGTAAAAGTCCCCTGGTGTCACTCCCCTATGTGCCAGAGCCACCAAGCCCTCCTCTCTTATCGGCCTCATCCTGTGGCTCAGCCTGTAGCTCCTTGCATGTGAGATTTCAGGAAGTGAAACCCAGAATGTGCCTGGCATTGCCTGGCCAGYGGTGATACCACCTTATCACAGTTACCAGAGAAAAGAACTGCTCCCCAGGGGTAACACAGGGTCTCACAGGGGGGTTGGCCCCACTTGTKTGCACTGATGTCACTACCCATGTCCTTCCAGCAGAGTCACACATTGGCAYGCATTCCCACGATCATCCCATGCCTGCTGCCAAGAGGGGACCAAAACTGGGAGAATGGTAAATAAATACATATTTGGCTGCCAAACTGACTTTCAAAGTAGAGAAAATCTCAGGGATAGTGTCTCCCTCAGGGCAGGGAACTGTGGGCAGTGCTGTGGGAAGGGAGCTGTGGGCAGTGCTGTGGGAAGGGAGCTGTGGGCAGTGCTATGAGCAAGGAGCTGTGGGCAGTGCTGTGGAAGGGAACTGGAGGCTGTGCTGTGGAAGGGAGCTGTGGAACTGTGGATGGTGCAGTGGGCAGTGAGGGGATGCCAAGGGCTGGTGGGGGTGCRGGCAGATGCACTCATAGGCAGCCCCTTGCTAGAGGAGCCTGACCCCAACAAACCAGGAAAACCTTGGTAATTACAGCAACTTCATGCTGGATTCCTTCCCTCTGCCACTGGCTGTCACCCTCAGGTTGGTTCTCTTTTGGCTCCCTCCTGATTTCCTGTCTCAGTTTAGCCAAGTTGCTTAAGCCACATTTCCTTAGCAGCTCTGTGCAACCATCTGTGCCAGTTCCACAACCACAGGAGCAGTTACCCCTGGCCACATTTGGGACTGGAGCCCTGGAGCTACCCTGGCTCAGTCCTTAGGGGAGAGACAAAGATCCCAGAAACACCAGCGCAAAACCTTTTGAAACAGAGCATCCTTGAGGCCTTGGCTTCAATTTGGCATGASGATTACCCTWGGGAGCCAAAGYACTGATGAGCRAGGTKGGACCAGCATGGGGGTCCCACACTKTWACCCTGTTCCYCACTCTCCCCTTTCCAGGGAGTCTGTGCTAAAAGGAGGGGTGGGCACTTCTGCTCCCCACAATGACTTGCTTGCRCTGAGCCCTGCAAGCCACTGCTTTTCCTTTGAGACACTCTGYACCCCAACAATTCCTAGATTTTCCAATTCACAGCCAAACATCCCCTCTCCCTTTAAACCTCCTGCCCTGGGKCCCTTCTCCATGAAAAGGCACTGGTCTCCTCCTAGGGCTGAGCACACAGCAGCCATGGGGCCATAGCAAAGACWTACAACCATTATATCCCATAGCATCCCACACCAAGGGGACAGGGCAGGAGCAGCCCTGGGGCACCTGAGGACACACATCCTCACCCAGCTCTGATCCTGCCTCCTCCAGTCRTTGCCTTTTTTAAGCAGTTGCCCTTGCACCGTGTTGGCTCTTGGAACTGCCTCCCAGAAGCAAAGCAGACCAGGAATTTTGGAGCCAGGCTCTGTCTCAGCCGAGCGTCAGAGCGGTGGACAGGGAGATTTATGGCCCTGCCTTGAGCCACTTGGGTCTCACAAATCACTGCACTGGCCCCAGATGCCTCTTATTTAATATAAATGAAAATAAAAATAACAACAGAATCTCAGGCCACCGTCCAGCAGTTGGAGCAGGATTTGAATGCTCTTCAGTGAAAAGACGGAGTCCTAGTGTGCGGAGCAGGGCTGGGCAGGGATAAGCCTCCAGCCCGCAGCTTTGGGGGACAATACAGAGACTAAGGACACATCTGAAAGAGCCATGGTGGGACACTGGGCTGCGCGGGAGCAGCCACAGCCAGAGGGATGTGATGCCATCAGCAATAACMCCCCGGCACTGGGATTTAGGGGATGCAGCAGCCCCTCTGTCTCCGTTACTTTTAACCCAGTGGCAAAGCATTAATTTTAGAGAAGGCAGGAGCCAGGGAACCTTACCCGATGATGTACGCCAGGACGATCAGCTGGATCAGTCGGAAGGTCAGTCCCACCTTCTTGTTCCTCACCAGCACCATCCGAGGGGTGTCATAYTCAAAGAGGAAGGAGGACACCCTGTCCATGCACTTCTGCCCCATGGCTGTGCCAGGGCTGTGCTGCAGCCTCCTGGCTGTTCACCACGCCGTGGGTTGGGCCGTGCCCGCCGCCGCTTCGGCAGCTCCTCTGTTTGCAGAGAAAAAAAAGAAAATATGAATGCTATCGGCGTGGCTCTGTGCACATCTGGGCTGTCGGATTTCCTCCTCTGCGCAGGGATGGGGCTTCCTCTTCCTATAAGCTCTGGGCTGGGAGCAGCGGGTGCCCTACATGGTCTGGGGGTGGGACAGGGTGCGGGAGGGTGCAGGGCCACCCCGCTGCCAAGCTCACATGCCACCAGGACAAAGCCATCTGCCTGTGAGGGATGCTCCCTTGCCCAGGAGGGGTCTTCCCTGGGACAGAGAGGCTGCGGGCAGGGCTTGGGGTGAGCAAGGATCTCTGGGGGGGCAACAGTGGGGAAGAGATGGTGTGGGTCCCAGGAGAGAATTTAGGAATTAAGTCTGGCATATCATCTTTCCTACCACAGCATCCGCCTCAGGCTGYGTGTCCCAAACCCATGTCCTACTCTGTCTCCCAAAAACTACCCCAGAAAAAGAGTCAGGAGAAAGAAGGGCACAGAAAGCCCAGCTCAGACACTCGGAGCTGACCCATGGAGCAGAAGGGTGCCTGGCTTGGCTTCTTCCCGGGGCTGAAGCTGGACAGCTGGGGCTTGGCTCATTCCCAGCACTTGCACTGGGCTGGGTTGGGTGCATTTCAAAGCATTTCCAGCATTTCCTGAAAGGCCCGGCTGTGAGTGGGGCTGGGCATGCTGGGGTCACATCGAGGGATGCACAGCAGTGGCGCAGGCACCACTTTAAACAAATGCCACTGAGAAAGGGACTGCATTTGAAKGTACCAGACTGAAATGTGGGGGCCAACAGCCACAGTGGGATGCTTGAGGAGGGTTTGCTCMTTGCTGTAGAAAGCACAGAGGCTTTGGATGGGGGACCCTGTGTCCCACTGCATCCCACTGGGCAGCTCAGGGCAGTCCCACAGCGGTGAGCTCTGTGCTGGGGAGCACTGGGGCTGAGGATAGGTGTTTCTAGGGGAAAGAGAGGATRTTTTCCTGGAAAATCCCATCACCCAGCTGCTTCAGCACTCCAGGCAGGGACAGGCTCCATGAGCTCCTGTTCATCTGCTGCCTCCCTTGGCTTCAAAGGAGACACTGGTTCTCTGTGGCCACTAAGCCTGGGACAAGGGCCTTCTCTGCAGGAGGAAATGGTTTTGGAAACATGGAAAAATCTTACCCTGCTGGGATAAATCTTTTCTTTCTGGAATATTTCTTTTAGCATCACCACTTCTCAAGTTCACTTGCCCATTGCTCACTGTCACATTGACTTTTCAACTCAATATATTACAGACCTGACAACTGTGAAATAGGTGGAACAAATCAATTTCCTTTGCTGTGCAATAAGGAAAACTGGGGGGAAAGCAATGGAGCCATTTATCCAAATCTTTTGGGTGTACCATGAAGCCCGGGAATCAAAATCAGATGATCCCACGTTGCAAGTGMCGTGATGCAATCCCAATGCCCCATTCCTCAGCAACATGGAAAGCTGTCAGACAGGCAGCCAAAAGCAAATACAAAATGCTGATGCTAATCATACAAGATTGAAGGCTGATACTGCTATTGAGTGGAGCAGACAAACCTTATAAGCTTAGATATCTGTCAGGAGAGAAGCAAATAACTTACTGTATGAAACGAGGCCTTTTAGGGAAGGCTGCTCACCCTTGCCAAAGCCATGGGGATAATGAAAATAGGACAGCTAAATTTAACAGCAAAATGACTTGTGAAAGAGTCACTTCTAACCTCCTCTCTGGTATTTGGAGTCAATAAAATGGTTATAGCATGGATTTAGCTAAAATACTTTCCATTGGGCGATAATATGAATCTACCATTTTATAATCTCTTGGAGCCATGTTGCAGCTGGCAAGTGGGGCTGGACCCCACAACACATYTGGTGTGATGTGGAGAGCAGATGACCCCAGCACAGAGCACCAACAGGAGCCTTTTCCTAGGCTGATGCAAACACCCAGCATGGGCACCCACTTGGTTACAGCATGCAAATGTTTGAAGAAAACACAGCCCAAACACTTGTGGGCTCACACGTCACTGTTGCTCACACCTCTGCCCCACCCACACCATTCCCAGGTTTGCCACTCTGTAAATTACTTTATAACAAGGAATTTAGTAGGTTTGGACAGGCATTGCTCACCTATGTAGCCCTGCAATAGTGCCATGGTGGTGCCAGGTGGCTGCCAACACCCCTCCCTGCCTCTGCCAGTTGGTTATCRAGGGACAGTGCCCTCCCTGGGCTGTTCAGTTGTTAAAATTTGTCACTGGCCAGAGACGCTGAGATCATGTGGCTGTGATGCTTCCAGCTGGGGTGCAGGCACTGGGCTGTCCTGAGGCCAGGTTGGGATGTCTGTTTGCTGTGATAATACACACATTACTGTAACACCCAAAKGAAAAATAAAAATAGAATTAAGGGAAAGAGGTTTTTATCAATCTACTGTGTAAAGTGCAGCCTGAGTTCTGTTCTGTGACCCTCTGTACCAATACTCACATGTAGCTGGGACCTTGGGGATGGGTTTACCTTGGGTTACCACAAACACAAACTCATATGATGCTGTCAATGCACTCACAGCCATTTCCTCTGAATAAGTATCTCTTGGCCATTTCCAAGCAGAGCAGGCGGGAGGCCCTGGGGGTGCAAAGACTGCAGATGCTGCTGGAGAAGGGGCAGCACCTTGAGTTCAGCTGCAGCAGGTCCTGGGCACTGAGGATGGGTTTGCCCAGGGCACAGAAAGCACTGAACTGGGCTTGGCCTGAGCAGCATGGAAACAAGGGACCACGTGGGACAACACAAGAACACAGAGGGTAGAACTGGAAATGTTCAAGGCAAGGTTGGATGAGACTTTGAGCAACCTGGTCTAGAGAAGATGTCTCTGTCCATGGCAGGGGGTTGGAACAAAATTATTTTTAAGGCCYCTTCCAACCCAAACTATTTTGTGATTCTATGATTCTAAAATCAGGTAGAAATAAGGAAAATGAGCCCATTGAGTTYCACTGCCCACAGGTGGGGAAAATTGAAGCAGCAACAGTAAATGAGGCTCTAAAGCCCATGTTTGTGTCTGGGGTTGCAAATGCCTAGGGCCAGATTTCCCAAACACTCCCCTGGGTCAGCTGGCATTGACTGGTCCYCTGTGCCAGGCTTGGCCTCATCCAGCATCTCCACTTCCAGCTGGGCCAGATGCCAAGGGCATTAAGGGTTGGTGACCCTCTAAGGGGATCCCTGGCAGTGCTGTGGTGAGCACAGAGCTCCATCCATGGCTGTGAAAGGAACTCCTTCCCCCTGCCCCTTAAACACACTCAGCCTGTGCTTGGAGCTGAGGGAAAAATGCAAACTGGTATTTTCAAWGGAGACATTTGGAAATGCAAGTGCATCCATGCTTTGAGCTGGGACATGCACCCAGAGGATGGAGGAATTGCTGGAGCACAAAGAGGGTTCTGAAAATGCCTGCATGGGGCCTGAGCCCACCTGCACCCACAGAAGCACAGCTGTGGAAGGCATAAAAGCTACCAGATCTTCCTAGGCTCTCAGACATTGCTAAGGGGAAAAGAAAACATAAAAATAATAGATGAAGCTCATTACGCAACCCAGACTCATGCTTGGCAGTGTCCAACACAGAGCTCTGAATTTCAGCACAAAAATGTGCGGCATGCTGCAGATCTGTGCATGGGGAGGAGTAACACGGAGGCAAGATTTGAAATATGATGGTGGGTGCAGAGGGGAYCTGCTGTGGTAAAGGTTGCCAAGAAGAGCCCATGAGAGCTAATGGCTCTTCCCAGTAATTTTGGCTACCAGAGCCCTCTTGCCCTCACAACCCACAGGAGGTGTTCACACTGCCCCGCTTGCAATGGGGAGGGTGGAAAAAAAATTGGCAGATGAGAGCAAGCAAGGTCCTACAAAACARCATGTTCAGTTTTCTTTCCAATTTTAACTTGTCCTTGACCTCTCTTCGCTCCTTCCCAGCAGGGCTGGCTCGGCTCTGTGTTTGTCCCGTGCTGCGACGCCCCAGCACAAGGAGATGTTTTTGGTGGTACTCACCCCTCCAAGTGGCATTTCCATCCCAAGTTGCTGTGACAACAGTTCTCCCTGGAAATACTTCAGCAATAGTTTAACTGATGCCAAAGCAAACATGAACCCGAGGTGCTGGGGGTACCCAAAGGTGTCAGTGGCCCTGTGGCCATTGTGGCCTCTGGAAATGTGGATGCACATGCCATGGGGTGGCTGGACACGTGCCATGGGATACAGGGACCCTTGGGATTTCTTTAGGAGCATAACACCTGTTTTCTGAACCATGCCTTCAAAAGACAAGCATAGCTCCAGCTGATGGTCCCCAGGAGTCCAGGGATTGACAACATCAGGTGGGGAATTTAGAGTGTCTTTGCCTTCACCACTGTGTCCTGAGACAGCATTTCACTGTCAGGAGTGGCTGGTATGGGGGACTGGCTTGAGAGTCACTTCCAGCCATGGCAGAGGTGCTCCTCTTGCTCTGACATTAGTCTGTGCCCGGAAAGAGGAGGCCAAGCAATGGCCCTGTCCCAAAATCAGCATTTGCCAGGGTGTCCCATGTCCCTCTTTGTAACCCCCTGTGGACAGCAAACTTCTGGCTTACCCTGTGCACCACCTTTCTCCTGCTCACAGCATTAGGAAAGGACACKTGGGGCCACATCCCAGCAAAAAAGCACCAAGGCCAGATGTTGCCATGAAGACAGATTTGCTCCAAAACACGACCCACAGCTGCATTGGGATTTTCTGCTCCAAACCTCATCATAGGCAGAGCTCCGAGTGATGCAGAGAGGGAAACTCATGGCCCTGAGCCTTGTGCCATCCACTCCAAGGAGGCCAAGTTATTTAATTATTATTTATKTCACAATTATTTCTTGTGGAGATTTTTGCAGGGCTTATTTAAAGCTCCCCTCCCATCTGGGGGAGATAAGATGATGACTATTCTGGATACAGTCAAAATTAGCACTGTTATTTGTATTCTTGTACCCCAAGAGCGAATTAAAAAATTCCCAACAGTCATATCATGCCACTCTGTTCATTTTGCCTTTGTCATCCCATGCCAGGCACAAGCTGAGCTCCATTTCTAGTTTGGCTCCTCTGAAAACCCACAAGAAATCCTGTTCTGGTGAGCACAAATCCTTTTAGGGCTGAAGAATGCCCTCAGGCACTCCCCTATGGCTCCATGGGCTCCCAAATGTTCCCCAAATCGGCCACAAGCAGGATAAGAAAAGAAAAAAAGAAGCCCAAAAAAGCGAAACAACAACAACAGAAAAAACCACCAGAGTCATCCATTAAAATCGCTTTTATTTCTGTAATTTCCTAAGTATAAAACAAATCAGCCCAATATTGTGTGAACAGAGTGGATTGTATGGATGTGACCACAAGGAGCCTTCCCACATCTTCCCGGCACACCTGGCTATTTACAGTCAGACAAAGGACACAGTTTAGGAAGCAGTAACTTAGTGGAAAAATATCTCTCATATAATAAAATAGGAAACCTCATTTCTTTCAGTTCTATCCCTCAGATAACGCCCTCCCGCCCCCCAAGATACAACAATTTACCTTTTGCTATCAAGTCAATCTCAGAGATTTCTACTTTTGGCTGTTCAGGCATCTCATATTAAAAAAATCAGCATATTCCCAGATGGAAGCCGCTGAGGGCACCCACTGGCAGCTCGGTGGTCACCCTCCTCTTGGTCCCAAGTGCCCATCACTCCAGGTACACACAGGTTTTGGCTCATTTAATGCCCCACTCACACCAAAAGCTGAACGGCACCCCAAGAACAGGTCCAGGGAGTACAATTTACCCTGTGTCTCCTCCTCCTCCTCACTGCAGCACTGAAAATCCTAAGCCCAACTGCATCACAAAAGATCTGCATGGAGTAAAGCCTTCTCCTTGGTCAATAACAAAAACCTGAGCCCCAGGCTGTCTCCCTTGACAGAAAATGCCACTGCAAAAGTGGGAGGGAAAAAAGCCCAGATGGGACTGAACCTCTGGCATCATTTATACAAAATTATGGCCATGCCAGATATGGTTCAAAAATCATAATAAGTCTTAGGAATTGGTATTAGGGACTCTGGTGTGTTTGAGGTTCAGGAGTGATGTAAGCCAAGGTCACTGAACCCCGTGAACATCTCCCAACTGGAGCTTCTGCACAACTCAAACCATTACTTGATGAGTTTTGGTGGACCCTGACTGGGAAGCAGTATTATCGACCCGATATGCAAAAGAAGGACCAAAAATTAATGCTGAGTTTTCCTATTGCTCCTCCTTCTGCCATCCACACTGTGAGCAGAAACTCCAGTTCAATCCCAAATCTGACATTCTTACAGGAGCAAAGTCCCCCACCCCTCCATAGAGCTGTCCCTCCCACTGCCCTCTCCAGTGCCTGGTGGTGCCATCCAGCCTTGGCTGAGCAGAGAATCACCAGAAACACACACACGGGATGTTCACAGTGCCAAAACCCCAAACCCACAAACACAAAACCTCATCCAGACCTGGGCCACACTGMACAAATAAAATGCAGGATGCAGTACTTTGCTCTTTTTCCTTTCCCAGCATGCATCCCCATGGGATCACACACCACAGGGGGAAGAGCTCATCCAGCAACTGGCCACAACRACATAATATCCCAAAGCAGTGCAAAAGACTTTCCACAGCTACTGCCCAAAGCTGATCCCCCTGTGCTTGCCACAGGGACACAGGACCTTCCCCTCCCACCTTGGCTATACCCCAGCACGGTGCTTGGCCCCTGAGGAAGGAGTATAAAGTGCTCATGGATAATCCCATGCTGCCATCCCAGCATGTCCTACRCCCTGCATTTTGTGGAGGATCTGTCACAGCAGCCCACCAATGCTAAAGGTCTCGCTGGAAAGACCTGAGTTTTATTTATAAACTTAGAATATGCCAGGCAGCACCATCAAAATAAAACTAAAAAGGAAATAATTCCAAACCTCTGTTGCCAAGAAAAGCAAGGATCCCAGAGGTTTGCCCCTAAGCYGCTTTTTTAAAAAAGCTCTTGGGCAAAACAGCCACCCAGTGTCCATCTCCCTTGTATTGCACTGTCAGATGCTTGGTAAGACACAAGAGCCCATCCCAAAGTGATGGTCTTGGCTCTGGGATCTCCAAGAGTACATAAGAACCTGTTCCAGCCTGTAAAAGCTCCCAGCATGCTGCTGCTGGCACACATGCAATAAATAACTACTCTGTGATTTATTCTGACCCTTCACTGAAGAATAAAAGAAAAAATAATTACATCTATGGATATTTTTCTACTTCATTAAGATGTTTGAAGTAGAAGCCCCTGTAACCAAAAAGTATGAATTCAAAAGGTGAAACCTGTACTCCCAAGTAATTAAAGGATGGGGGAAAGACAAGAGAYGTGGTTAACCATTAAGAGGAGAAAATGGGGATGTGTCAAAATGGTCCCTCTGAGCAAGGGGAATGCCTGCTGCAGGCAGTTCCAGTGAAAATTACCTGGGCTATTTCCTAGACAGATC
The DNA here is from genome assembly GCF_030028575.1 of Malurus melanocephalus. Lineage (NCBI taxonomy): Eukaryota > Metazoa > Chordata > Aves > Passeriformes > Maluridae > Malurus > Malurus melanocephalus. Next base: position 765,084 of record NW_026623483.1, on the reverse strand, counting down.
TGACAACAGAAATAGAGTTCACAATAGAAATAAAATGCAATTTGCTGCTGCTGGAAAGAACAAGCTGGGGGACAACTCAGGTTTCCTGCCCACAATGGCTCAGGGTTTGGTAACTCACAATTGTGACCTGGCTGCATGAACAGWGTGACACTGGGCTTTTGCAAGAGAAACATCTCCACACCACCTGTATTTGGGTTAAATTAATAACCCTCCACCAAACACCAAGTCCAGGGAAAACAGTGTAATTCAGGTGGTGGATGGGCCAAGCAGGTTCTTGTAAGCACAAAGGACCAAGGCCACCATGYCCCAGGGAGATGCTATTGGAAACCCTGCTGGACCCTCCAAACAGGGCTGGGATGCTCTGAATCCAGTCCAGCCTCTCCCAAACCAGTTTTCAGCCTCAGAGAAACAGGAAAGCTGTTTCCTCTGATGTCTCCAAGCTTGTACTGGATTAAATTCCCACTGGTTGTTTCTCTGCACAGAGCGATGGAGATGGACTCAATCCTTGGACGTCTTTCCCAGCTGAAACAATTCTTTCATTCTCTGACTTGTACTGAAATAAGGTGAAATCCACCCTTTTGGGGAAGGGCAAATCACTTGTCTACAGCATTAGTCTTACTGAAGCCTTATTTTGAAAGTTTRTGTAGTACCTGGGTCATGTACTGGCCCTATGCAGCAGGGTTGGTCTCATCCATGGTAAAAATCTTTGAAGATGCATTGGTCATCCCATGGGATCAATRGATTAAATCATTTAGACAGAACACATTTGAAAAATAAAATTTCTTCAAGACAAAGTATAATAAGATTAAAAAAGATCAGCAACAATCTTCTAACCACAGAGTATCTATAAAGATCTTTTTAAAGAGCTCCATATTAAAATTCCTTGAATACATTATATATTAAATACAGTAACAATATTTCATGCAAGGTTTTCTGTACAATACTTAAGCTCAGTAGTATAACAATTCTGTACATTCCCATTGGTCAGGGGGCTCTGCTCATCTTCAATGCTGGTGATGGAGAAAAGAAAGGAGGGATGATATTTGGCACCTACTGTACAGAAGGAGAGAAGCTCTTGCTGAGGTGATACAGAAAAACACTGGAAGCTTTTAAGAGGCAAAAAGTRGAAGAAAATACCCAACAGCAAAGGAGCAAATGCTATCCCAGACCCTGGCTCTAGTGCTGTTGCCGGAATGTAAAAGAAAGGAAAGATACAGGYTCTGGCTAACTAAGTATCACCAGGATGGATCATAAGGGATCATGAGAACAGGAGGGAGGATTTGGAGAGCTGGAGAAGAAACCGCCTATTATCAGCTTCTCAGATGATGCAGCTCAATGGAGAAAGATCAATTTAATGGATCCCAAAATCTACTCCTGATCTACAAACTCTCACTGCAGCCTGTCTTAGTCCTGCTGCAGAAAAATCCCCAGAGGACAAAATAAAGCCTTACAAAAAGGGATGCCACAACAAACACCACYCATGGGGAAAGACCACATTATGTACAAGCTTACATTCATTCCCATCTTATCCCTTGGCAAGGATGCCCTGTGCAAGACAGCGATGTTTTCCAAAGCAGAGCATATGAAGTCATGGACGTGCTCCTAAACACTTGAGCTCTACTCCTGATAGGAAAATAGTTAAAAATTCACTGCAAAAAGCAAGGAGGGAGTGGGCATGAGGAATGCAAGGTGGGCATCCCCTTGCTTTGCTTTACATGGCTGGCCCTACACTGAGAAGGACTGCAGCTTATATAGTGCAGATGGGATCTAGCAAGATGCCAGATGGAGAACAGACAAGAATTCATCATGCTTTGGTGCTGGGTGAGCTGAGAAGGTGCTGGGCTTTCCATAACACAGGGATCAAACAGGACAGTGTGATAAACAGGGAGAACTTCCCCTTCTGCCACATGTACCCGACCTTGATGTATAAACACATGTCTGTGAGATCCACACCACTGCTGGACACACTGGTGCTWTTCCCAGCTGCTGCAGCCCCTGGAGCAGAGCACAGCAGCAGCAATGCACCCACCAACACCGTGGACAGCATCAAGGCTACAACAAAAGGCCTCCTCTGCTCTCTCCCTGCCCTCACTCACTGCCAAGCCCTTCCTACCCTGTGCAACCCATCCCACTAGGGGATGCAGCCTAAAATCCCAATTTCCCGTGTTAATCTCCCGTGAAGGACACCTTGCCCAAGCTCACCCAGTCAGGGTGAAAATTGGAAAGAAGGTCTCAAATTTGGCAGGAACAAATCCCAAGGAACCATATTACAGCAACTCAGATCCACACAGCTCCATCCCCAAACCCTATGCCAGCTGTCCAGTAATTGCACTCGTATGTACAGGAAAAAGAAAGCTACAGAACAAAACAAAATCAGTATTTTTTCTTTTCGACGATTCACCCGCATTTGTCTGGTAGTCGGACACATGCATGTCCTGCTGGCTTTAGTGATGGTCACGCATGCAAGACTTCAGTCCGAGTTACAAGTTAGGGATCCTCTAGTTCGGAGTGTCACCTTGGTGKCGTTCATTTCTTGTCCTCTTCTCCTGAAATGAAGCCAAAAAAGGGAAGGAAAAATATTGGTGAGGATTCAAAAGCAAAGCAGCTTTTGTTACCAAGAGTGGTTGTTCCTGGACTGATCCCAGAAGGAAGTTGGGATCCTGTCTGCACAGAGCTGGCCTGACTGCAGCCACAGCAGCTCAGGCTGCATGAGGAGCAGAAGGAGGAGGATGTCAGTCCCTGGGTGAGGAAGATCTCTGCAGGAATTGGGAAAAGGGATAAGATGGAGCCATGTGGGAAGGCAAGCAGGCAGGGTCCCTCCTCGCTGCTCCTGATGAGACATCACCCAGGGAAAAGCAGCAGTGCAGAGAGGAGGAAGCTCACTGCATCCTGCCCCAACCCCAGAGCCCCRGCCCTGCCACAGCCACAGACATGGACACAGCGCCATGGGCTGACACCTCTTACATAACACATGTACTTACACCCATGAACACCTCCAAAACAGTGAGCAAGAACCAACCTACTCATCCCAGACACCATCCCAGGGCTGCCCTCCTGCCTTCTGCCTCCCTCCAGACAGATGGGACTGGACATGGAAGGTAACAGGCAACACATGGCCTGTAGAAAAGCGATGGTATCCAGCTTGAACTCCATGTGAGCAGCCCCAAAATCCCWGCCAGAACTTGACCTACATCAACCAGATCCCCAGTTTCGAAGCAGTTGACAGGAGTGTCCCTGAGCCCTGAGGCAGCAGCTGCCATCCAGCCTGGGGCAGCTCAGTCTGCCCAGAACAGATTCTTTTGCCTTAAAAACAAACCATCCAGAGGCAGCACTTGCTAACGAGAGTTAGAAAATACCCTTATCGCGAATCTTTTGACTGTATTTCTCCATCTTTCATCACTGCACACATCAGCAAACACATCTCACTGGGRACTGCTGTTCCTGTGCTCTTGATAAATAGGGGTCCTGCCCAGGGTTACCCACGAGGCTCTGTGCCTGCTGCCAGCCCTGGTGCCGACAAGCTTTCAGGGGAATTAATAAATAACAGGCAAGAGAGAGGGAAAAAGCTTTTTTGCAACTTCTGCCAAAACTTTTTTCCAGTGCTGGCTGCAGAGCCCAGCCCTCTTGTCCTGGGATAGAATGGTTTGCTGTGATGGCAGCATCCCTCTGGATGACACTGCGGGCTTTGGTGCAAAGCAGGGATGCTGGAGACTGCACTGCATTAAATCTCATTGCAATAATCAAAATTCACCTTCTCCCCATTGCAGCAGCATGTCCTTCCTCTCCTCCAGCAGCTGAGCAGTCCCCACCGAGTGACACAGCAGTAGTTATTTGCCAGCCATGGCACTTCCCCTGAACACATCACACCGTGGCTGTGCAAACAGGGAGGAGGATGCCAGGGCATGTGGCAGGCAGGGACAGGAAGGGGATGTGGCTGCAGTGTTTAACCACAGTAAATGCTCTTCAAAATGTTGCTCTCAGGCCTCTAAGTAACACACCCTGGCATGGAGTTTCCATGGTCAGGTGTTTCCATGAGCCCTGCAACCAGTCAAGAGTCCAGCTCCCACATGGCTTCAGGTGGATGCAGGTTCCTGCACACCAGTGTCCATCTGTCCTTCCCTCACACTGGTGACAGGAACAGAGGGATGCAGGAACTGCTTGCAGAGATGGTGGGGGATTCACGCTCCCCCTGGATGCTGCCTCACACCAGGRGTGTCCCAGTCCTTCAGCATTTTCAAACCAGCAACTGAACAATGTGAGCTCAGCTCCTCCAAGACCTGCTCCGCTAGGACAGCTGAGGATTTGGGGGGGTTCTTCCTTACTGCTTTAGATTTTCCTCAAGAGGTTCCTGTAAAATGTGATGCTGGAGGGATGCAGGCTACCACTGCCAGACCGGATCACTTCCTTCACCAAGGGAAACACTGCAGCCCCTGCAGCTCTGAAAACTGCACATCTCCCCCATCACACCAAGCTCCAGCAGAGACCCCAGACCGCAGGAGAAAACCAAAAGGGAAATTCTCCCCTCTTTTCTTTGCAACACCAGGGTAGCAACCCTTCCCTCTGCTCTTCCATTTCTAAAGCACGACACATGGACACGTATGAAAAAACAGGAGAGGGGGAAATAAAAACTAAAAGTGAGGCAGCAGAGCAGTAAAATCACGTGTGGAGATCCCAGCACTGGAAGGTGCAGCACCGCTCTCCTGCAGAGCACCCCACAGCTCAAGGGAAGACTTGGCCCATGGGGACACATTCCTCTGCCAGCACCCAGCCAAGGTAGCTCCACRCACAGATTACCCTACAAGGGCAGGCCAGGGCTGCAGGCGCTCGCTGCCGGTTCTGCCGTGCCAGCGAGAGGGAYGGTGCCTCCTCCGCAGGGAACACGGGCAGCTGCAGCAGCCCCTGTGCTCCTGGGCAGTGCCAGGGGCTCCCTCRYACCCAGGTGCAGGTGCATGGGGGAAAACGACGGTGAGCAGCTCCTTTTTGCGATATGCTTGAGGGGTTTTGTGATGGGGCATGGAGATTTTGGTTCCTGCAGATTTTGGGCTGTCTCAGATGCAGAGCTCCATCTGCCCCTGGCAGGGAGTGTGATGTACTTGTCACTGCACTGCCACCTCTGCCATCCACTCGCCTCTGGGAGGATGCTGATGCCTAAAGCKGATGCCAGCTTTGCAGAGAAATGGCCAAAACTCCCTCGGTGGTGGAGATGCTCACCTGCACATCATCTGTGGCAGCAGGAGACTGCAGGGCACAGTGCTGCCTGTGGAAGAGGGGACAGGGACCCGGTGGGGACACAAACAGGGTGAGGTGGCCACCACCTTGCACCTCCTGCAAAATCACCCCAGAGGCTGCTTTTCCAACTGGACACAAGGACAAACAGCTGCATAAACACTAATCTGCCCCAAAACACATCAAGTCAATTCCTGTACATCCAAACTCCTGATTTTCAGTGGCCCTGCTGCTGTCAGGGAAGCTGTGTAGCTGTGTTGCAGAAAAMACTGTGATGGTGATTTGTCCCTGCTTTTACCACAGCCCAGGTGAAACAAGGTGATGCTCAGCACCCAGGCAGGACCTGCTGCTGAACGTGCTGAGAACCAGCAAGCAGCAGCTCCAGCATCTGCAAAGGGTTTGCTTTGAGATGGAGAACATGAAGAGGTCCAGGGACGGTGAAGGAGGGGAGCAGGGTGACCTCAGCAGTGGGATATGATGGTGCACAGACGTACATGAACACAGTGTCCTCTCTAGATCTGGTACTTCCTGAGAAACACTCAGAAAAGAGCCTTGGCACAGATGCCTGGAAACCTTCCTCACAGGATTCAAAACGAGCAAACACTTGAATGCACAGAGCATGGAAAATATTAAAGGTGCTGCAGCAAGAGATCCCTGAGGGTGGTCAGCCTGTGTGAGCCTGCCAGCGTGTGACAGATMCCTGAGAACATCTCCACGTTCCTGACCAGAACATCTGCAGCTCACACCAAGCCAACCTGACCCAGCCTGCACATTGACTCGCTCTCACACTCACATTGCCTCCCAAAATGGAGGCAGCCAGAAACTTCAGAGGGGCCAGGGAAGGATGAAAGCAGCCAGAAATGCAAAGCATTTGAGATGAAAGGCTGGACGTGAGCAGGGTGATGGGGAGAGGAATGTAAAGCACAGAGATCACAGTGAAGACTGAGGAGTCTCAGCCTTCTGCCACTTCAAGGACAAGGAAAATCCAGCATAATGGAAACACAACTTATCTAAATCTCACCAAAGGGGAAACTTTTCCATGCAAAACCTGAGTCAGCAGAACTCACAGCTATACATTTGCATTCCTCAGCTGAACACCCTTGGCCATCCCATGGAAGGTCCCACACTGGAGACCATCCCCACGTRCTGCCCTGCAGAGAACAAGTGGCAGCCTGGCCCCTGGCCAAAACTGCCATCAAACAGCTGCCTCACAGGCTTGTTAGACCTTATTTTGAAGGAAAACACAGAGGCCACTGTGGGAAACGAGATCCTGTCTCAGTACAGGGTCCCTGGGCTYTGTTATTGTATCTCTGATATATATCCAAGCCATGTTCACCCAGACACATTCCAAGCAGGYCCCCACATGAGCAGGACCCTGCAGGAAGCAGAGGAAGCATGGGGGACAYGGCATTGAGGGATGAGACACATAAGGAAGCCAACCCTTGCTCTGGAGTCTTGCAGGTATTCAACTGGTGCTCTCCACTCCACTTGGGTCCTACTGTCCTGAGAATGCCTGGTGAAAAAATCACAAAACCACATATAAAAGTGGCTTTTGGAAGCTTTTTTCCTTTGCTTTTCAAAGCCCAGAGGAATCAGGAAGATGAAGAGTTTCAATCACATCTTTCAAGTCTGGTGATTTAAGTGTGGCAATTTTGCCCCACAGCCATAATTGAAGAGCTACACGGAAAATCCTGGATCCCCGAGACAGAGCAATCCAAGAACTGGAACAGTGGGAGCATGGCATGGGAGGAGAAATCACTCCAGGCTGGTATGATGGCACTTGAGAGGATTGTGTGCCTATAAGAAACCTCGCTGTGCTCAGAGCTGTGCAGGCAGAGTGAAAGAAAAACCCTTCCTCCAGCAGTGCTGAGATTTTATGGAGAAATACAAAGTGTGGGAGAAAGACTCAGGCCCAGATCACAGATGGTGAAGACCGAGGGCACGCAGGGGGTGCAACAGCCAGGAATGAACCGGCTCCAGTACACCCCAGCCCGGTGATGCGCTGGGAAATTGCTCCTCATCATGGGATACAACCGACCTGAGTGTTTGGGGAGAGATGCAACACTTCAGTGAAAATAAGCTAGAAACAATTTCTATTTGGTCTGTAAAAACAGGAGCCCCTGCACCTCTGTTTCTCTGAGCAATTGCTGAGTTTCTGCATCAGCTCGACACAGAAAGGCTGATGTGAGCACCACCKGCACACTGGTGGGGAGGGAGAGCAGTTGGTGATCATTTCCAGCCTGCAATACTTTCCCATCCCATATTTTCAGCTCTTGCAAAGCTCTGCTCCATGAGAAACCAAACGCAGCTGTTACAATGTCCCAGATCCCTCCCTGACAGAGCTGGCCAGACCTGCCTGCAGCCGAGAAAGGCAAGAGCATCTTTGCACAGATCTTCTGGGTTGTTATTACAGGGTGAAAGGAAAATGGGGGGTTTGCTGTAACACTGATTGCCTGAGTGAAAAAATGGTTTGAGCAAAGTGATGGTGTGGAAGGGCATCCAGTCCTCAAACTCAGATTGTTCATCTGCCCCTTGAGCTTCCCTGAGCAAGGATAGTGCCTTTCCTGCCCTTCTTCTCCCTGCTACTGCTGTCAGGGTCAGCACACCCTAAAAAAGAATAAAACCTGTTTTCTGGAGAGGTACCACCCCCGTGGCAGGCACGACACTCCTTGGCAGCCCCAGGACCACAGCCACTGCCAGGAAAACCCATGGGCTTAACTCAGCACTGAGATACCCCCACCATATCTTTCACAAGAAATGAAAGAAAAGATGATATCATCTCCTTGGAGAGSTGCCCAAAGACATGCTGTGATTTRCAGCCCAGAGCCCAGGAGCACACGGGAACTGCTGCCCCAGGGTCACAGAAGCTGCCTCTCCTCCGGGTGTGCCAAGGACTGGATCCTGAGAGGTGCTGGCCAAGGGAARCCCCATTAAAACCAGTTTATAAGGTGTTCAGCTCTCCATTTATCTTAGCATAGAGGTAGCCAACACAAAATAAGGATGGATGGAGAGGGGTGGAAATCTGAGAGGAATAAAGAAAGGGTTCCTGTTAGAAATCAGTGTTTGATCTGTTTTGCTTTATAAGCAAAGGAATCCCATTCCTGGAGGTTCAAGGGGACTTGAATAAATAACCTGTGGCAGATTTATCTTGTGCTCCAGCTTCAAAGGGAGCATTTCAAGTAGATGTAAGAACCAGCTGCTCTGCCAGGCATGGTACTGGAAGGGAAGGGAGTAGGAGAAAAATCCTCTTTGCACAAACAAGGGTGGGTGAACATGGAGGTGCAGACATCACACGAGYGCAGGAGGTGAGTGAGGGATCCACAAAGCCACCAGGAACCCCAAGCAAAGYGCCAGGGAGCTGCCCCAAGCCAGGGTGGTGCAGACCATGCTCACCATCCAGGTGGTTGCGGGAAAGGTACTTGAGTCCTTCATCCAGCAGGATCACGGGCAGGGAGATCTTCATCACAACCACCCACTGCGACCAGCTCAGGGGGGTCACCTGGAAGATGAGCTGCAGGGTGGAAACGATTGGAGGTGTCACTAGGGGAGCAGGTGGGATATGGTTTTGTTTTAAGGGATATTTTATTGTTTTAAGGGATATTTTATTGTTTTAAGGGATATTTTGTTGTTTTGAGTGTCACTTTGTTGTATGGCAAAGGTTGAGAGGGGCTCATCCCAGGTGTAAGGAGGGAGGGACCATACAGCCCAAAGAGGAGGATTCCTTTGATGATCTAAGCTGGCTCTTGGCTGAGATGAGTGAAAAATGATGTCCTTCCCCTCTGCTGAAGATGGGGGAAGTGAGGCACAAGGTRGGAYTGTGTGTTYAKGTGCTCASAGGTRCTMAGCAGGGGACAAGGGACAATGTAACCCGTTGGGCACAGAGACACCTTCATCTGAAGCACCTTTGGGCATCAGCCGAGGCATCCTCAGCCTTGCAAAGGAAGGAGATAACTCAAAAAGGAGCTGAACAACTTTCTGGAGATATCTACACCCCTTTGCACTGCACACAGGGAGAGCTTCTGAATTCTGTCTCATGGGGCARAACAACTCCTAGCTCCCACGCTGGGTTGAGTCATGGGACCTGGTCCTGAGGGCACCTGCTGGGGACAGCCATCCCAGGGGTTTCCAGACCCAAAGATTGCTCCAGGAATGCCCTCACCCACAGGAGGAGCACAGAAGCAGCAGAGGGCACTCACAGGCATGGGCTTGACGTAGAGGATGAGGAAATGCAGAGCCATGGACACGATGATGGCCCCCAGCAGCCAGATGTTGAGCCAGGGGGGCATCCGCAGCAGCGACTGGTTCTCAGAGACACTGTGAAAGTGAAGGGACAGCATTAGCTCCAAAAACTTGCTCCTGCTCCCCACCCCTGCCCATGCTGGGAGTTCCATTCCCCTCCAAGGTTCCCAGCCACATGCTGCRTCCTTTCTTTTCCAGGCTGTTCATCTTCAGGCTTTGCTGAGAATTGGATCTGGATGCCCAACACAACCAGCCATGCATGGATCAGGCCAATCATTAATGACCGAATCACTAATAAATGCAGGTCCAGACCTTCCTTCACTGCTGTCAGCAGCAGCACACTGCCATGGAGGAGCTTCTTTATGGAAAACCCCGTGAGGATGCCCTGAATGGCTCTGCTGAGCCAAAGCAAAAGCCCTCTGCCAACCCACTGAGGCACAAACAGACCCTGCACAAAACCAGTCATGCACAGAGAGAACAGAGCAGGTCTGTGGCCACCACACCTGTTCAGAGCATTGCACATTTCGATTGTCACCAGCACGGACAGAGCCATCGTCGTTGGGTATCGTGACTCAAAGATCTCACAGTCAATTCCTTCGAAGATGGGATTGTCCTCAGTGCACCTCATGAAGTTCCTCTGTTGGCACAGGAAACCACTGGTAAATACATGGCAGAGCAGCAGGAAAGGCAGGAGAGAGCAGGAAGAGTGTGCTTGGGGGGCACATGAGGAACTGGGTTGCTGTTAGAAATCCCACAGTTCAATTAACTGCCTACAGTGACCCAGATTCTGCTGGGGATGGGCTTTAGGGGTGTGGCTGGACAGTGGCTTTGAGACTCTTGGGTGAAGTGAGGAAGAAATTTGAGCCCACACGTGTCTCCATCAGAAATCCACCTTGCACTGCTCACAGTCCATTGKGATGTGATAGCACCTGCTTTCCCCCCACTCTGCAGTTTTCACACAGCTACAGTAATGTAAGTGAGAACAGATCCCTTCCAACATGGGATGAGGCACAGGAGCTACCTCCAGCTTCTTGGAATCAAGAATCACTACCGTGCTGGAGGCTGGCAGAAGCAAGGCAGGAAACATGAGCCTGAGGGAGAGAATTTGCTTCTGTTTTAAATTACTGTCTTCTCCATCAGAAATCTGGGAATGGTACAACCGCCACAGAGGAAAGGTAGGTGAACGACCCCAACACCTGAACACATGCCCTCAYCCATCTGCTCCAGTCATCAGCCTGCTCCCCACCTGACTCACCAGCTGATGGAAGGAGACCTGAGGTCCCTCGGCGTCGTACAGGAACCACCAGGTCGCTGCGCCCACTGTAGCCAGGCCCACATACACTGCGGCCGAGAAAGAGAGAGACACCCTTATCCCAGCACCCAGAGAGGGGGCCCTGCCCCAGGACACCCCAGGCACTCCCAACTCTGCCCACCTGCACCAACAGCACTCACCTCCMACAGCCAGGTAGCGGAAGAAGAGCCAGCCACTGATGAGCGGCTCCTTGGGGTTGCGGGGCTGCTTGTCCATGATGTCCAGGTCGGGGGGGTTGAAGCCCAGAGCAGTGGCCGGCAACCCGTCCGTCACCAGGTTCACCCACAGCAACTGCACAGGGATGAGGGCCTCAGGCAAGCCCAGGATGGCTGTCAGGAAGATACTGAAGGGGAAAAATGAGAGATGCGAAATTAGACAAGCTCTGGACAGCCAGAGAAAATGTCTGTGTCATGCAGGGAGACCTGGATCCAAAACCCCAAACTGAATATTCACCCCAAGTCCTGCAGATGAACCTGCAGCCCCTGATCAGGAACCTGAAAACCAGCACTGAATTTTCCAGCTAAAATTTGTTCCTGTTGCTATTAAAATTTGCTTTGCAGTTCTAACCCAACCATTGATGTTCCCATGGCCACAAAGTTCCCACTCCCAGCACCAACACCCATGCTGAAATACAAAGGCAGAGGATGCCCAAGTGACCCCAAGGTTGTGCTCGTGTTGCTGAAGACTGGGAGGGATTGGCAGGGGCAGGGAGAGCTGTGATTGGTGACAACAGCCCATGCACAAACATCTGCACATGGCTCGGGTGCTGGAATGGGCTTAAATAGGCAACACTTTAACAGAATGGCTCCAGAGGGGTGGTGGGATTGTAAAACCACAAAAGAAAAATCTCCCTGCCCCTGGGAAATGAGGCATGGCATCACTGCTCTGTTTGGTGGCCACGGTTACCAGTTTGGGCACTACATGCAGCCAGGGGCAGGGGACATGGACAGGACAGTGGGTCACCTGTCCCAGGGAATGTGTCCCCCCACCGCTGCTCCCCCAGCACGGTGCCCAGTGTGGGGGGCTCTCACCAAACGACCTCCCCGACRTTGGAGGAGATGAGATAGCGGATGAACTGCTTCATGTTGTTGTAGATGGCTCTKCCCTCCTCGACGGCCGACACGATGGTGGAGAAGTTGTCGTCGGAGAGCACCATCTCAGCAGCCGACTTGGCCACAGCCGTGCCCGACCCCATGGCGATGCCGATCTCTGCCTTCTTCAGGGCTGGGGCATCGTTGACACCGTCACCCGTCTGCAAGAAGCGTGGTTAAGGGCGCAAGGGACGGGGCTGGGCAGGGAGGAGGGGACAGGGGATGGCAGGAGCTCACCATGGCCGTGATCTCGTTGAAGGACTGGAGGTACTCGACGATGCGGGACTTGTGCGCCGGCTCCACGCGGGCGAAGCAGCGAGCCTCGCGGCACGCCTGGCGCTGCGCCTCGGGGGACAGCTCGTCGAACTCCCGGCCCGTGTAGGCCTTGCCAGACACGTCCTCGCTCTCTGAGAAGATGCCGATGCGGCGGCAGATGGCCACTGCTGTGCCCTTGTTGTCGCCGGTGATCATGATGACGCGGATGCCGGCCTTGCGGCACATCTCGATGGAGGAGGTGACCTCCTTGCGGGGAGGGTCCAGCATCCCCACGCAGCCCACGAAGGTCAGGTTGTTCTGGGCAGGGGGGAACACACCCCAGACCCACATTAACCCCTGGGGATGCATTCCACTTCCCTCCCTGCTGTGAACCCCTGGGCACAGGGGTTTCCCCTACGAGGGGGAGGTTTCCTACCAGCTGCCCCATGGATGCAGCCACAATTCAGTGGGATACATAAATTCTCTTTGTTGCTCCTCACATCTTTTTACTTTGTTCCCCTCTTCCCCATCCCTCACAGTGGTCTCCAAGGCCCTCTCAGCAGTCATTCCATGGAAAAACATGCYCAGTGAGATGGGGCTTGTTATCCTTAGGACCAGCCCCTGGGGTTTACAGAGGAGCTGAGCCATTACATTGCCCACAGAGAAACCAAAGGGAAAATACTGCTGGGACAGTTGGGAGTCTATGGGGAAATTCTGGGAATAAGGAAGGAAGCTCCTGGCCAAACTTCGGTTCTGTACCTCGTAGCGGACAAAGGCGGCAGAGTCGTGCAGCTGCATGGTCTCCCTGCAAACAGGCGAGTCGTGGGTGGCCAGGGCCAGGCAGCGCAGGGTGTCGATGCCCATGCCCCAGTCCCGGATCCTGCCCAGGATCTTGTCTCGCACCGGGGCCGTCAGCGGGACCTTGGCAGTGCCCACACGGACGTGGGTGCAGCGCTCGATGACGCTTTCCGGGGCACCCTGCGGAGGAGCGCAGGGCTCAGGGGCTGCAGTGGAGCTGGAGGATGGGGCAGCCCTTGCCAGCACTGCAGGAAGTGCCAGAGGGAGGGAAGGCACCGAGTTTGGGCAAATGTCCCCCAAAACTGCAGCTGGCACAGCCGGCCCTGCCGCTCAGGACACTAGATGGCAGCCTCCGACCGAGCACACCCGGATCACAGCGCAGAGCACCAACCCCCAGGTCACCAAGAGCAGGAGCTGCTGGAGAGCCAGCTGACCCCTGCAAAACCTACATGTCTGCCCCACAGATCCTCACTCAGAGCTGGAGGGGATGGGGGGCTGTAAATCTGTGTGGMAAAAAAATGTGGGATACTCAGCAGATGCTTGTGATGCCTTTGCAAGCCAGGAAATCATGTCCTTTAGCATCCCAGCATCTCACCCCTGCCCTTCTGACCTCACAAAAGACCCTGACACTGCTCTTTAATATAAAACTTGCATTCCTTCTATTGAACCTCTTAAGAAGCTCACCCAGGGCCACAGATCCAGTGGCTTCAGAGGGTCCCAGACTGAGCTGGGGGACAGAGTTCACCTACCCAGATCATCTCCCAGTGGAAACAAYAATATACAAATCTTCTCAGAGTCAGCGGGGGGAAATTCCACCGCATCTCTTCTCTTGGGAAGAAAATGCCCTRTGAAACACTATTTCAGGACGTCATCCTTTGGGCATTWCTGGCATCCGGAGRGTCCAAGCCTTYAATAAAGGCAARTGCCMRAATTCTGCACAGGGGCAGCTCTCCWTTGCTGCAACACCAGCACACTCAGCACCTTTTCCTTCCTCTAAATCATCTCAACCCCTTTTTTTCCTAAGAAATATGGCAAAGACTCACCTCCTCCCTGACCCCACCAGCCTACCTGCTGGCTCCTGAATCCCTGGGCAGATARAATGGGAGAGGAACTGCAGAGCAGTATCACAGCCCCATGCAGCAGGGTGTGCAGAGGGAGCAGGACCCTGCAGGTGCTGAGSTTCTTGGCCCCTACCTTGACAAACATCTTGCTGCTGGCAGAGTTGTTTCCTGTCCCAGTGGTAGTGCAGTACACGGACATGGACTTGCGGTCCCGGGAGAACTCCAGGGTGCACTCCTTCTTCATCAGCTGCTTGATCACCTGTGGGGACAGAGCTGGGCTGAGCCTGGACACGCCAGGGACACACCAAGGACACACCAGAGACACGTCAGGGACACACCAGAGACACGTCAGGGACACGCCAGGGGCATTCCAGGGACATGCACTCTCCACCTTGGCTGATTACCCTGCTGAGCCCAAGTGAAGGGAGGACAAAGGCAGCCACAGGAGCCAGGAGGGATGGGACAGGGCTAAAAGCTTACAAGCTTTCTATATCAGAAAAGAGTCAGAAGATCTGTTACAACCTGCACAGATTTATCGGGGGAAAAATGCTGCAAGAGAGAGGCTTTGAGCAAGTAAAGACATTATAAGATCCAAAGCTGAGGAAATCCAGACTGGAAATTAAGTGTATTTTCACCATTTCAGGAGGACAGGGAGACACTGGAGAGCTGGAGTAGGGGAATAGCCAGCACAAGATATTTTCATATCAAAAATCGATGTTTCCAAGGAGCAAGTGTCACTGGGGCAAGCAAGGCTCTGGGAAATGGGGTTTGGTTCATGCTGAAGGATGGCTCTTGGTGCAAATGGGACACCTAAAGATAACTCCAAGCTTCCTCATCTGCTGCCAGAGCTCTGGCTGTTACTGAGGATCTCTCCTGGCTGAGCAAGGGCTGGGCTGAGTTGGAGCCTCAGGAATCACCTGCTCCAAAGCTCCACGTTTGCCCTCAAGGCCCTGGCATCAGCCGCCCAGGGCCACTGCACCATCTGTTCCAAAACCAGCTCACCCTGAGAGCCAGGAAAACACATCCTTGTGCCAGATCAGTCCCTTAGATCATTACAAGTGTTTATTGCCCACACAGCAGACACCCTAAATGCSTCCTCTCCCTCCTGCCCCCCAGGGCTGGCGCTCACAGAGGTCTCTCYCCACTCACCGAATTGCAGGCATTGGCTCTCTCCACCTTGGAGAGTTTGCTGAGGTCCGTGTTGAAGACGTTCATCTTCTCCACCAGGCAYGTCAGGGCTGTTTCAGTGGCTTCCCCTACCTTCTCATAGACTTTTTTGGACTGGAGGGCAGAAAAAAAACCCCAAACTTAAGCTTCAGAGCACATCCTCAGTGTGCTGCTGCCACCAAGGATGCTGTGACCCAGAGCACCAGAGCATTGCCTTGGATGAGCTGAAGCCAGGGAAGGGGATCCCAAGGGACAGACTCCACTGGCTTTGCCCTGAAGCACAGCAAGAGCATCCCCCCACCCCAGCCCGGCCGTGGTGGCCCCGCACCTCGTTGTAGTCCAGTGAGGAGTCATTGCAGAGGGCGCAGATGGTGGCCAGCTCCACCAGCCCGTCGTACTGCCCGCACTGCACCGGCTGCTCGTCCTTCAGGCTGCGGGCAGAAAACAACCCCAACAGCCTTACACCAGCCCACAGCTTCAAACACGCTGAGCTTATCTACAGACCCCTGCCAGCCTATGATCACTCTTGTAAAAGTGGGAGAAGGAGCCCAGTTAAAGCCCCAGCTGGCTGGCAAGAAATCCTCGGGTTCACATTTTGTACTTTACGAAATGAGGCACGACTAAATTGCAAGTAAAAAAATCACACACAGAATCACACACAGAATGAACCAGGCTGGAAGAGACTTTCAAGATCATCAAGTCCAGCCTATAGCCCAACACCTCCACATCAACTAAACCACGGCACTGAGTGCCACATTCAGTCTTTTTTTTTAAACACATCCAGGGGTGTTGACTCCACCACCTCCCACAGAAGGCAAAWAAATTCTAGAAGTGGCCCAGAATAAAGGGGGTTGCAGAGGAGTTAAAAGGAGCAAGCAGGGGCTGCCAACAGGCTGATGAGGAAGGTGATGGACTGGAAGAGGGGCAAAGAAACTCAGGTTAACATTCATTCCTTTTGAATGGGTTGGGTTTTTCTTTTGCTGGGGATCCAGAGGAGCTGTGGAACGAACAGCAAGTCCCTTCTCCCTGTGATGCCGTTTCACACTCCACAGGGAACCCAAGGGAGCGTTTAAGAGCAGCAGACAACTTTAAGAGCWGCACAGCTGTGACTGCTTCCAAGCAAGTGGTGAACTGTAGGCTTTGCTTCCTAAATAGCAGCTCTTTGCTACGGAAAGGAGCACAAAGGTCCTGGAAAGGAGCAGCCCCAAACACTCCAGACATGCCAGATGCTTCTCCTCGCCTGGTGGTAGGAATGGCAGCAGTGGTTTTGAAGGAAAATAAAAATTACAGTGGTTCCAGCAGAGGTAACTGCAGGTTAGAGCTGTATAAACCCAGCCGGTCATCTGCTTGCTGGAAAAATAATTTGTCAGGCATTTACTAGGATCAGCTTATTCCACTGTTGGTTCCCAATGGAAAGAACATTTTGGAGCCCTTGTTACAGCTCGGGAGCGGAAAACAGTGAGCAGCCAAGAAAATCTGAAAAATCTGTTTGCTGAGGGAGATGAAGCCGCAGCAAGCYGTGAGTGGGAAGGGAGATCCACTGCTCCTGCCTGGAGACACTGCCCAGCCCTGGGCTCACAGCAAGGGACAGCGGCTGGAGGAGGGAGCTGTGCACACTCTGGATGGATTTGGGTATTTGAGAAGGTGGAARTACCAGGTGTGCTTTTTGCAGCACGTGATCCCCTGGGTGTTGCTGGTAAGGGATGGGGGGACACAGCTCCATTGTCCCTGCACAGAGCCAGGTGAGACCCATGAGCTGGGAGAGCATCAGAGAGGGCTGMAGGCTGGGTGCTGTGTGAGCAAACMCAAGGTCCAGCATGAATCGCTCCCCTGTCCAGGCCAGGCTGAAGCATTTCGGTCCCACCAGCACTGGGGGATGKGGGATCTCTCCATGACACCTCAGGGAGCCCCCACATCCCTCTCAATACACAACACAGGCACAGTGTTGAAACAAAACTCAAGAGTAAAACACCAATTGTTGTGGACCAACAGCAGCCCTGAATGCTGTCCCCAGAGGAATGCTATCCCYAGCTTCAGAGGCTGGCAGGCACAAATTCACCCCCTCAGTCCTCCTTAATTTTAATTGAAATGCACTGATTGACACCAGCTTATGACCTGGCTCAGTTTTTAATGGAGATTCCCAGCCAAGGATCAAATTGGCTCTATAAATATTCATGAAATTAAGTCTGAGGCTGGGATGAATTACAGCTGCTCCACAGTTGAGCAGAAGGGACCGTGGTGACGAATGTGTCTGGGATCAGGGAGAAAAGCCAAAGGGAGCAGAGAGTGCTCCCACCACCAGCTGAGCTTCTCATCTGCCTGCTTCCCTGCTTTCCCCACTCCGGAGACAATCATCACTTTCTGAAGGAAGGGCAGTAAATAAATGCAATAGCAGAAACCCCCATGTCTGGGGTAATGCTGCAGGGAAAAGCCCCCAGAGKTTCCACTCCCTGCCCTCAGCAGCAGCTCTGCARAGRCCACATCTGCCCTGAGACACSCCCTGCCACCAACAGGATCGTGCCCTGGGCATGGGAGCCATCCCTGCCATGGGACAGGGCTCAGGGAGCACTTTCCTGCTGGGGTTTCACCATCTGCAAGTCCCTTTAACCATTGCCAGTGCATCCCACCCAAGGCAGGGGTAACAGCTCTGCTCAATACCCAAAYTGTGCAGGCTCCAGAAATCTGGGGACTCATCAGGTATTGCAAGAAGCCTCATTCATCACTATTCCCATACTTTCCATCTTCTCTGGCTCGCAGGTGGGCTTGTTTTCTCGGGATTGCTAATGGAGGGAGAACCAAGGGAGAGCCCCTGTGCTGAGCAGTGGGAAGGCAGAGCTGGGGYAAGAGTCCCCCAAACTGAGTGGGGCAGGAGTTGGATGTGAGGGACAGTGAAACAACTGCCCTGGCCYCCATGGACAGCACAGGACAGTCGGYCACCTGTCACCTGTGAGCCCAGCAAGGCCAAAAGACAGTGCCCAGCAGGTATCCCCATGGACAGAGCTGCAAACCCCCATGCAAAACCCTCCTTTCTCCCCAGCTCATGGGGACCCCCAACCATGAGCCCAMCCCTCCCACTCCCCCCAGCTGTGCTGCCAGCCCAGGGCCACCCCGTGTCACTCACATCTGTCCCTCGGGGGCGTAGGTGGAGCCGGTGATGCTGAACTCGTGCAGGCTGCACTGGGTGCCCTCCACCTTCTCCATGATGAACATCTACCGGGGGAGAGGTGGAAACAGAGCATTAGGCASCAAATTTCGGTACAACCCTCGTGCCCAGCCTGGAAACCCCACACTGTCCAAGTGCTGGTCCTGCTGGTCCCAGGCTCAGCCCCTCCCTGCTCAGCCACCACTCCTGGYCGTCCCCAAATCCTTCCAGCTCTGCCTTTTTCATGTTCACCTCCGCCAGCTCTTTATTTCCAACAGAGAGGAGAGAAACAGAGCCTGTTCCTGAGAAGGTGCCTGTTTTCCTTGGAGCAGAAAAGGAGCTGGGTCAAGGTTTCCCCTCCTGCCCTGACTACCCTCTGAAGCCTCTGCAGGACGGGATCTGAGCAGCTGCCCCTGCCCAGCCAGCTCTCAGCCACCAGCCTTGTGCCTTGCTGGGACCACAGCTCAGCTCAGCAATAAAGCCCCAGTGAAACATTCAAATCCCCCACAGTCTATTCTTAGTGATTTTTGCCTTTCAAACTCCTTCCAGTTTCTCTCTGGCTGCCAAAATGAGACAAATCCCTCAAATCCTAAAATGAAATAAAACCTCCCCTGTTCYCAAGCTCAGCTCCTCCTTGTCCCCTCCCAGCACAGCCCAACTTTGAGGGCAGCCTCCCCCAGGAGCCAGAGCAGGGCCTGACCCCAGCCAAGGAGGCAGCCCAGAGATGCTCATTTCTGCTTACTCGTTATTTATCACCCACACTGAAGCAAAAAAGAAACATAACTAATTAATCAGTTAATTAATTAATTAAAAATTGTTTGGTGAATGCATTTCCCTGACTGCAGGGAGCAGCCAGGAAGAGGTTTGGCTGCAGGGAAGTGCTGCTCTCCTCAGCTCCATTAACTTGCTCAATGCCTCCAGAAAGCAGGTGCCTCTCCAATTGTCCCTCTCCAACCTGTCTCAAAATAATTCTTTTTTCCCTGTTTATTTTCCTCTGGTTATTTGAGATGTTCCCCAGGAGAGGGACGAAACAGATGCTGGAGAAATCAGGAGGCATCGCTCAGCACCAGAGATGCGACAGCTCCAGGTACCACCCACTTCTCTCCCTTCCACTGGTAACAAACAGAGGCTGATTTGCTGTTATTATTAATTATTGTTAACAATCCATGGACACCTCATGCAGCCGTGCTGGCAGGTGGGTGGGAGCCTCCCCCACACTGAAGGGGAGAGCTTAGGGCCAAGGCAGGCAGTAAAGGGTGTATTCAGGGGAGCAGACCCAGGGCATGCTCAGCACCAGGACACCTCACTGGCTTGTCTCACCTCCCTATTTTACAGGTTTAGGCAAACCAGAGGAGCAGGTTCAAAGCAAACCTTTCTTGATGTAGTTCTGTGCCCAAAACAACCCCCCCATTGGCTTCCCAGCCATTTGCAGATATTCCATTTACTGGGCTATTGCCCTCAGCTCCTTTCCCAGGGCCCATCCTGGGMAAGGGCAGCCCCTCAGAGGCTCCTCAGCATCCCTGAAAGGCTTGGAAGAAAATGAGCCAAAGGGCTGCASAAGAGTTGTCCCAGGTCCTCTGGAKGCACTGGGYTCCTCTGGCAGTGGGTGTAAACTCAAGAGRAAGAGCCAAAACACAGAGCTTTTGATGACTTAATCCCCCCAGAGATGACAGACTCAGACCCCGAGGTGACCCACCCAGTCTGAGACAACATCAAAAGGGACCTTTGAAGGCTGAGCACCCTTCATCTCCTTTTGAGACATCCAAGGGCATTGGAGAGCCAAAATCTCCTGGCCTCTTCAGAAAATGGACTCCTGAAACACCAACCAGACTCATTTATTGAAAAAGCTGAAAGAACCCACCCCAGCCACTGATGGTTTTGCCTGATATGGGTCTGTTTGTTTTCAAATGCTCATGGCTACAAAACAATTATTACTTTCACAATAGCRTCCTTCTTATTAAAGAAGGGAAAAGGGAAATAAAAAAAAAAACCAAAAAACATTCCAAGCCCTTAATTTTTCCATGCCTTTATAAAAAAAGGTGCTACATAACCCACAGCAACCAGAGGTTATATCAAATTTCCTGCTGCTCCCAGCTTGCGTGGGGGCAGCCAGGGCACTGCAGAGGTGTTTGCAGGGTTTTGGTGTGATCAGAGAATCAGGGAATGGTTTGGGTCAGAAGGGAATTAAAGCTCATCCCATCCCACCCCTTGCCATGGGACACCTTACACCACCCCAAGTTGCTCCAAGCCCTGTCCAGCCTGGCCTTGGACACTTCCAGGGATCCAGGGGCAGCCACAGCTTCTTTGGGCACCCTGTACCAGGGCCTCCCACCCTCACAGGGAACAATTCCTTCCTCATATCTGATCTAAATCTCCCCTCCTTCAGCTTAAAGCCATTGCCCCTTGTCCTGTTGCTCCAGGCCCTTGTACAAAGYCCTTCTCCWGCWYTCTTGAAACCCCTTTAGGCACTGGCAGGATCTCCARGGTCTCCCCAGAGCCTTCTCTTCTCCAGGCTGAACACCCCAGCTCTCTCAGCCTGTTCGATGTCTCAGCAGATTTCCAGGCTGAGAAGTGGGCAGGTTTGTGGGCAGTGGAAACAGTCCAGAGGAAATAGCTGTGTCTTAAGAAGTTAAGAGTGGAACTAAAGTTTCCATCACAAAAATAACATAAATAATATTGGGAGCAGTAGCAGGAGGGGGAAAGCTGTGCTCAGATGGGGGKGCTGATGACAAGTCAGGGTCACCGAGGGGCTGCCCCACCTCCTGCACTGCACAGTGACATGAAGCTCCAGCAGCACCCAGGGCCTCCCCTTGCCCTGAACCCTTCAAAGCCACGCCAGTGATTTGGGGGTTTAATGCAGCAGAAGGAAAATGTCACTACATGCTGATGAAGGCTGCACCCTTCTCCCAAAGCATCGCTCGTGCCCCTCTGCCCCACAGATCCAGCCTGACCCTGGTCTGTGCCACACTGCTGGGTGCTGCTGGTGTGTGCTTGCAGAAGGCAAAGGGCACTGCTGGGTGCACCATCCCTGGAGCAGCTGTGGGCTCGTGGGGAGCACAGGTGGGAAGGATTCATCCCCACCACTCTGTATTTTCTGCAGTGTCTTTATAAGAGCTGCTCCTGAGAGGCAGACAGGGCAGGATTGCTGTCTGGAACTGCAAGAGCTGCAATCACCAGTCTCTACTCCATCCCTCAGCCCACAAAGCAGCATCATTTCCCTCCTGTGCTGGAAGCAGTCCCACTGCACCACTGGACAGCCCCCAGGGGCCCCCAGCAGGTCTCCCAGTAATCAAGGACAGGTTTGGTCAGGTTTGGTCACCCTGGAGAGTGCAAAGTGCCTGCACAGCTTCTGAGCTGCTGCACCAGGGATGGGAGACTGCACACCCAGGCTCTGCTAAAAACTTTGTGGAAAATAAACCCTTTCCTGTTGCTGCCTCCCAAAACAGCAGCAGCCATCTCAGAGGCAGCCAAGTATCAATAATCACCTCCTTCTCCCAGACTCGGGGTTCCAGCATCTTTCCCCCACCCTGAGTCCACATCTCCACTCCAGGTCCTGACTTCCAAACACCACCTTCCTGGAACATTAAGGTATGATGCATAAAAGGGAGCTCCAAGTTTTAGGAGAGTGATTTAAACGTGTGAGAGGAGAGAGTGCTGTGATGCTTCTCTGTCCCTTCTTCTGCTGCCAGGCTCTCACTGCTCACAGCTCCATGGTCATCAGATGGTTGGGAGAAGGCTGTTCCTGGTTCCTCCACACCCTGGGTTGGGAGGGATGGTGGTCTCAGAGACCCCCAGTTGACCACACAGTGACACAAACCACGGGTTCACTCTGATTTACTACACGGGTTTGTGGCTTTGCTACTGTAACCTTGGTGGACTCAAGGTCAGAGCAAAAGGCCCAAAGTCTTGGCCATCCCAGATGGACCAGGTCCCTGGCACGAAGTATCTCATTTTGGGGAGCTTTGGGGGCACAGCTCCACCCCTGCTGACCAACTGGGGTCCATGTGTGTTCTGCTGAGCTGGCTCAGAGAGCGCTCTGACCACAAGACCCCGCACTGAGCGGGACCCAGAGACACGGCCCAGCCCTTAAAACCCAGCTGAGGGTTTGAAACCAGACCTGAAGCCTTTCCAGAGTCACCTCACAGCTCGACAGACCCGATGGCAGCAGTGACACAGTGAGCAGGCCCTGCAGCCCAGCAGCTCTGCTCACCCAATTAACGCCTGAATTAATGAAATCACACTCAATTCATACATTTTCCCAGGTTATGCATAGGCYTTCCTGGCTGCTCAGCCCCGTGCCTGAGCTGGCTGTTTGGCACAGGAGCCTGTCCTGGACACGCCAGCGGCTGCCCAGCACAAATATTTACCCACCCGCCCGGCAGCCCCGTCCTGCCCATGTCAGCACGGGAATCCCTGTCCATTAAACATTAACAGCCCTGGCTGGGCGTCCTGGGGCCAGCCCTGCTCCCAGGATGGTGGCCTGGAGCCAGAATCCAGCCAAGGGAATAAACAGATATTGGAACAGATCATGGTTGTGGGGAGATGGGCTGGAGGATACTTTGAATTTTGAATTAATTTTTTTTCTTTTTTTTTTCAAATTTGCTGAGTTTATTCTGCAAATGAAGATTGATGCCAAAGCCCCTGAGTGGCACTGACCCATTCTGTCCATCTCCCCACCCCAATGTCACCATCCTGACTCTCCTGACTGCGCCACACTGCAGGGGATGGTGGCACCTCYTTCCCAGTTCAAGGAGCAGAGCCTCCAGTAGGAAGTGGCTTGGGAAGGCACAGTCACAGTGCAGAGTGTGCAGAGTGTGCACATCTAAAGAGACCCCAAGCACTGGGCTCACCCTGTCCTTGCTTCGCTGCCTCGCTGGCTCTGAACACGGGGCTGGTGGGAAGCCCCTCCTCATGTGAGATTTGGGCAGTTTGGGCCCGGCCTTGCTCCAGCCCTGCCTCATTCTAAATCATTCCCAGGCTTGAAACACCCGACCTTTCCAGTCATCTGCCGATTTTGCTCAGCTGACCAGTGGCCAAAGCCCGTGGCCAGTTTGCAGCACTGTCACAGCTTTCCCCCACACTATCYGCATGTAAGAGAGGAGGGACGGCGGCCAGGTCCTTTTTTCCCCACAGCAACACATTTTCCAAGGCTCTCCTACAAAACCGACATGCCAAAGCCGTGTAAACAGCTTTCCCGACACTCTCAGATTAGTGGGGAAACTGAGAAATACTCGCATGGTCCAGGCTTTCCTAACAAGTCACTTCTCCACGTGGCCAGGCACGTGGGACCAGAACTCTCTGGGGTAGTTCAGGAGCCTTCAAACTCTTCACCAAACCACCCCAGAGCTCCCTCCATCAGAAATGTCTTTCGTGGGTCTGAGCTTTGTAATTTTGCACGGCCCAGGGTTTCTCACGGGTTTGGTTAAAAGCAGGGGGAAAAGAGCATGAGAGCAGAGGAGGCTGATGGTATCGACATCTCCAGGAGCTCTGCCTCAACGTCACATCCCAGCAGGCAGGAACATTCCCTGCAGAGTGACCCCTGAAATGCAAAACAGCCCCTCCCCACTGATGTGCTGATAAAAGTGAGTTTTCTAATTACCCCCAAACCAAGAGAAGCCCTGATCCTTATTGACCCTGGTCAGGGGAACCTCGGGGCATCCTATGAGCCCTCCTCCCTGCGCACCCCCACATTGCTGACATGTCACCATCCTGAGGACACAGAGCCATCAGCCCAGGACGGGGTGCTCTCACATCCCCCCTGCACCCGCAGAGCCCGCGCGGCTCACCCGGCACACGGACATCTGGTTGGTGGTCAGCGTGCCCGTCTTGTCGGAGCAGATGACCGAGGTGCAGCCCAGGGTCTCCACCGAGGGCAGGCTCCTCACGATGGCGTTTTTCTTGGCCATGCGGCGCGTGCCCAGCGCCAGGCAGGTGGTGATGACGGCCGGGAGGCCCTCGGGGATGGCGGCCACTGCCAGCGCCACCGAAATCTTGAAATAGTAGATGGCACCCCGAAACCAGGAGCCACCGTGCACAGGGTCGCTGAAGTGGCTGATGTTGATGACCCAAACGGCGATGCACACCAGGAAGATCACTTTGGASAGCTGCTGGCTGAACTCATCCAGCTTCTGCTGCAACGGCGTCTTCTCGGGCTCGGTCTCCACCATCTGGTTTCGGATCTTGCCGATCTCGGTGTACACCCCSGTTGCAATAACGATCCCTACGGCCTTGCCAGCTGCAATGTTGGTGCCCTGCGAGGGGAGGACAAAGGCAGAGTGGRTATGTGGGCATGAAAGCTCTTGGGCTGAGCAGGGAAACGGGCTGCTCGTTGGGAAAGGAGAACATGAGATCTTGGTTAAGCGGAAAATGGGACATCCTGGGTTTTTATATAAACCCACTCTAAGGAGCAGGAGAACCCTTCCTGAGAGTTGTTCCCCCTCGAGCACTTAACTTCTGCCTGAGAAGAGCATAAGAAAGGAGGAAACCCAAATTTGCAATAGCTCCAGGCTCAACCAGAAATCTCTTCTCCATCCATAATGCATCCTACTTTGATGGAAAAAAAGGGGGCTCTGAGATTGCCCAAGGTATTTAAAGGCCTTATATGCCACAGCCCAAATGAAATCCAAATGAAGAACGTTCTTATTTTTATGGATTTGGGGCTCTTTTTATGGATTCAAGCYTTATGCATGCATTCCCTTTTACTGCTCAGAGACCTCCCACATCCCCTTTGGAAAACCATAGGAGAGGTAGAGACAGGTTCAAGGGACTTACGGAGAAAAGCATGTTCTTCTTGTCCTGGTTGACAGCCCGGGGGTCAGGGATGGGATCAGCGTGTTTGATCACTGACACGGACTCCCCTGCCAAGACAAGAGGGGAGAGATGGCCCACCCACGCTGCTCTCCAGCCTCAGCTCAGCCCTGTTCCGAGCCCACATCACACACCCCATAGGGCTCCAGAGCAGCACTTTGCCACCAAACCATCCAAACACCCACATGGGGATGTCAAATCCCACATGTCACATGGGAAASCCCCAGGCTTTGCACTCTGCAGGAAGGATACCCAAGCACCGGACACATCTCACCTATGCTGGAACTTCAAGGACCTGGGAAGGTCCAAGCATCATCTAAATCTTGCTTCCCCACCCGTTTCCCACCCCAGAAAAGCCCTTATCCTGGCATCAGTTCCAAAATTTGCCTGTGGGAATAGGGCAGAAGGAAGCTGCCTGTGCTGCACGAGGCCCACACGCACCTGTGAGGATGGACTGGTCCACCCGCAGCGTGGTGGAGCGGATCTCGATGATCCGGACGTCCGCTGGCACCTTGTCACCAACTGCAAGGACAAGAGCAGAGCAGCTCCGTCAGGTGGGACTGGCAGCACCCAACGCCCCGGGAATGGGGAGAGCAAACCCCAAACTGAGACYAACCATGTGCAGGCCCACAGCACCCAGCCTGGAGCAATGAGGAGTCCAGCCCCCAGCAAAGGGTCCTGCACTGGGTTACCTCATTTCTGCATTTAAAGATTTGTTATTTTGTCTGTCTATAATTTACAAGTCTGCCCCCAGTCCAGCCCTTGTGGTGCCCTGTCTGCTGCACTGCATCCCCTTCCCCATGTCCCTGTCCCTCATCTTCCCTGCAAACTCCCCCTGCACCCTCACCTTGCCTCTTCACTGTAAAAATCCCAAAACACCCCCTCACTGGAGCAGTCTGAGCTTCTCAATGCTGGTCTTAGCCCAGTTTCAGGTTTCTCTGGGCTGACTGGGAGCTGCTGACAGTGTCTGTCTGCTGTGCCCAAGACAAACAATCGTCCCTGGCTGTCCTGGCATGGCACAGCAGGCACAGGTGAGAGCTGTCCCGTCCACCTCCAGCTACCTAACAGCACCTCCCAAGGCACAAGTGCCTCCTTCAAAAAGCATTTAAAGCTGCTTTTCCCGCTGGGTTTCCTCCTTCTGGTCCTTCCCCCTGCTCCTTTCTGGGCTGGACACCACCAGGCTCCGATGCTTCGGAAACACTGAGGCCGAGGGAGCGCTGGCAGCCGGCGCCTCTCATCCCTTACACAGCACAGCACCGCCTCCTTGGCTGCCAACAAAACGCTCTCAAATCCCCGACTTTAACGAGCGCTTCCTCCCGGGGCTCGTAAACCACCCCCCAGAGCAGTGGGACGGGGCTGGCGCCGCTCCATCACCCAGCCCGTTATTCCAGCTGCAGATCCCAGCGCTCTGGGATGCAGCAGCAACATCTGCCTCCCAGCCGGAGCTCCCCTGCTCCCTGCCACACCTCTCCGGGGGACACAGAGTGCGGGGTGCCAGCACAGACCTCCCCAAAACATCCCCTTCGTGCACGGACTCAGACTCTGTGCTGTTCAAGGGGGCTGGAGCWTCTTAGAGGGAGCAAAAAGCTCCTCTTCCACTGGGAAAGGGAGGAGGATTTGCAAACATGAGCTAAACCTGCAGAGGAAGATTCTAGCAGCACCCAGGGACAGAGAGAGCCCTCTCGCTCCAGGGTGCACAGTGCCTTATTGTCCCATGGCACAGGTCAGACCTGGCCTGGCCATTAGCCAGGTACTGGACATGTGCTGAACTCCCCAGTGTCCCAAGGGAAACAGGGAACAGGAGGACACAGCCTGGCCACGGCCACTGGCACTGTCCAAGCACCACGGGGGTGGCAGTGACTGATGGAGCTCCACGGAGATGCTCTGCCTGCACTTTTGGGAAAGGCCAAAGCTGCCCCAGGACTCACCTCCATGGCCTGGTCACAAAAGGACAAAGCTCAGCTGGTTAGAGCAGCCTGCCAGCTTCCAGACACCCTCCCTCCTTGCCTCAGCACAGCAGGTTTCCTGCTCCCTGCTGCCAAATGTATTGCATTTGCACATGCAAACAGCAGCTAGTCCCTCCTGCCTGCGCTGTCACGCTGTCCCCAGGGTGTCACCTGCATGTCCAATGCAGGGTCAAAGCTTTTCCTCCTGCTGTGCTTTCCTACCCCGCACCTCACAGCACCCTCATCACCTTCCATAACCTCCCTAAACCCACAATTAGTGAATCATTTGCAGACCCCTCCAGAGCGCTCAGCTCTTCCCGTCCCAGTTGCAATGCTGATTGTGCCATTAAAAAGTAATACTGGGCTGCTGATATGCAGTATGCACTTGATTTAGGGAAAGATGGTAGAGTTAGATTAATAATTCATTAATTTAATCAGAGGCCAGGTCAGCAGCTGGACTGCACTGTCAGAGCTGGTTTGCGAGTACCGCCAGCTCGCCCAGCTGAGGATCTGGCTGGCTAAATCCTCCTTTCATTATTTTTATGCTCATCTTCCAGCTGAAGCCCAACTGGAAGACATAAATAACGGCGAGCTGGCTGGGTGCAGGAGGGATTGCAGCATGTTTCCACCGGCAGGGCCACGAGGAGCAAAGGAGAGGATTAGTTTTGTGGCCCTGGGGGTTTACAGCATCATTTAAGGAACAAACAAAGTGGAATAACTGGAATACACCCTCCTCAGCTCTGCTGGGGCAGACCCCCAGGCACGCTCTGCYGAATCCACAGCCCCAACAGAAGGGCTGGGTGTACAACCCACCCCGAGGCAAAAGCACCCCACAGATGGTGCCCTCTGCCCCTCACCCTCCCTGGAAAAGCAGCCCCAGGTCCCAAGGAAGCCTTCCCACACAAACTACATCCAGCAGCACCCTGTACCGGCCCCTCACCCACACCTTGTCCAGGGACACGCGTGGGAGAGCCATTTCCAGAAAGAAGAAATCTTGGTGGAAAATTAAAAGTTCTCCTAGTGCTCCCAGAAAAGGGGATAACACTCCTGAGACACAAACCCTGTGTCAGAAATGGACATTTTTTTTTCTCTTTACTGCTGTTCTCTACTGCCTGATGCTCAGGCAAAGCCTTTGCAGGCTGAAGAGCCCCAGCTTTGGGGGATCCCCTGGCCAGCAGCACGTCCCCATGCAAGCCCCTGGGGTGGTGRCACCCTACCTGCCACCTCCACGATGTCCCCAGGGACGATGTCGCGGGCGCGGATCCGCTGCACCCCGCTGCGGTCGGCGCGGATCACCTTCCCCATTTCGGGCTCGTACTCCTTCAAGGCCTCGATGGCACTCTCAGCGTTTCTCTCCTGCAAGCAGAGAGCAGCAGARCTGCTGGTGCTGGAGCTGCTGGTGCCAGCAGGCTCCTTCCCCACCCGCCTCAAAGACAGGGAAACCCAAAGCCCAGCCCTGCCTTTGGAATCCATTCACACCATGGATGGGGCAAGCGCCACCTCTTCAGCCTCTGCAAAAGGATTCCTGCTGGTTTAAACCCCACCAGATACAGGACACTGCCTGGACCTTTGGGGCTGAYCATCTCATTCTTGTTTTGGGAAGCAATATATACCAACCAATTGTATTTTTCCCCATCCAGCAATGCCACCCCAGATCAAGCTGCAGATAAATAAATGGCCTTGCAGATAACAGATACAAAAGAGAGCATCCCTGGCTGAGGCATTTGCTCATCCCCCAGGAGGGACCCACTGAAGCGAGGGGCAGCAGCCACCCAGACAGGGCAAAGATCTTCCCTTGGAAAATGCATTTGGCCAGGARACAAGCAGTGTTTGCCTGGATAAGTGCAAGATGAGCTCCAAACTGCAAAAATTGCCAAAGAAAGACTGAAGGAAGGAGCCAAGAGGCAGCCAGCGACTGAGCATCTGTGCAGGGACTTGGGGAGGCAGGGCCAGCATGCAAATTGAGCCTTTGGGGAAGGAGTTTCAAAGGACACAAAGCAACCAGACCTTTGGATGAAGGATCTGAGCAGACCCTGGGGCAGGCAGGGGCCGTGCCTTACCTGCCACACGCCCACCACAGCATTGGCAATCAGGATCATGATGATGACAACGGGCTCCACAAACGCCGTCGTGGTCTCCTCTCCTTCCTCAAACCAGGCCAGGATCTGGGGGCCAGAGAAGAGAAGGAACACGGTGTGGTTCAGACAAGAGCAGCAAAGTTCTGAGAAGAATGATGGAAACAAGAGCCAAACAACAAGCGGTGTTGGCCAGAAACAACCCAGAGGTGGCCAGACCCTCATGGCTCGGTCAAAGAGTGGAATTGGTACATGCCACTGCTGCAGCCTCCCTCCTCTGTGRGAATAACCTAATGATAACCTAATGCACTGACCACAGGAGGCTGCAGCAAGCAGCTATGCAATGCCTGGGTGTGTGTTTGCACCAGGAAAGCCTCTCTGAGTTTCGGGTGCCTGTGGTGAGACTGTGGCTGTGGGCTGATGAGTGGGGAGGCCAAGCAGCCTTGCAGTCCCTGCTGGGCAGAAGGTCAGTGATGCCACACCAGTCATGAATGCAGTGAGAGCAGCTCTGCAGASCAGGGACTGCCCTTGTGGTTTCTACCACGCTGAGCCCCCCCTGCACCCMACAAAGGCCTCAGACCACAACACAAATGAAGCACACACACCAATATTTCCACTCCATTTAACTGCCCATTGACCTGTGCTGTGTCAACACAGAAACAGCTCTCTGCTCAGTCACAGAGGCACTGGCACAAGCACCCCTGGCACAGGGCTTCACACCTGCTTCACCTGAAGTGCTCACTTCACTGCACATTTTGTGAATTAAATGCACTAAACCCCACAAGGGACCAGATTTCCCCTCTATCTGCCCATGAGTCATATCCCAAAGGAAAGGACAGGAGTCTCAGCTTTGCCAGCTCACTGCCAAACACCCTGACTACACTAAAAAAAAAAAAAAATCAGTCATTCTCCAGCAGCTCGATGGGAAACTCCTCACACAGAGCTGCTCCCAAGGCAGATTGTGGGCAAAACTGAGCTGACAGTTCAGCACTGGGGCACTGCAAACCAGGCTCAAATCACCAGCCTGGAACTGCCCTGGGGCAGAAACAGAAAGCAGCCCAGGGAGTTGTTTGGCATCACTTTTGGATGGATCAGCATTACTGAAAAATGCTCCAGTGCCATCTTTAAGCAGATGCAGTGATATTGCCATTATACCCTGGAAACCGCTGCTCTGCTGCTGCACCTCTTTCATCCCATCCCTTCATCCCAAAGGAGGCACCTGCCCTCCCTTGCTSTTTGGATGTCACCTGAGGCCACACAAGGCCCAGATGGTGCCACCCCAGCCCTGGGTACTCACGAAGGACAGCAAAGCTGCCATCAAAAGGATGCGGACGAGGAGATCCTCAAACTGCTCCAGCACCAACTCCCAGAGGGACTTTCCTGGTAGGAAAACATGAAGCCGAGCACAGTCAGTGCCCAAAAACATCTCCAGAAGACATAATTTAGACCACCGAGGCCCTAAGACCCACAGAATCCCATCCCTGGTTGCTTCAGGGCTGCTCCAGTGTCCCGTGGCCATGGGCACTGCTGAGGACATGCAGCACTGCAGTGGGGGGTTCCCTCTGGTATGAAATGTTTTTGTTTCTGGCTCTACCCTGGTTTTACTGGGTCTGTTTTTAACTATCAAAACCAAATTCTCTGTGTTTCYATTCACAGAGGTGGCCTCACCATCACAGGAAAGCTCTGCTGTCAGCCCAGCTTTCTCTGGGATTAAAACCAAGATGAAAAGACCCCAAAGATTCCCTTTTCCTTCTCCCCAGGCATGCACTGCCACCTCCAGCCCAGGACTTACCTTCTTCTGCAGGGAGCTCTGTGGGTTTTCATCAACAGCCCAACAAGTGCAATACAGCAAAAAAAGGATAAAAATAAAAAGTTAATTAGCTATTTGGACCCAGACTAGCAATCCTTTCCCTTATGCCCAGCAGTTCATTGAGTAACCCAAAATGCAAGTTTTTTCTGCACACATTCCCACGTCAATGCAGCTTGTCCTCAAACTTCTGAGTCCAACCCCAGTTCAGCAGCCCTGGAAACACCATTTCCCTGCTGCCAGCGGCTCCGGCAGTGTTTATTCCTACACTCAGCCTGCCTAAAATAATACTCCTCAGGAGCTGCCCTCTCCAAMTCCAAGACACAGAAGTCCAACCATCCCATAAAATGCCCTGCCAGAAACCCAGTACAGCCCCACTGGGGGCTGTAACTTTCAGACCACGTTTCCTATTAATCTGTTGTACTTTACAGCCTGCAACGCTCTAGGAAACAAATCCAAAACCAATGCTCAGCTGCTCCAGGTCGTTCTCCTGATTCCACCTTAGGGGGTGCAGAGCCTCTGTCCACYCTGCCCCCAGCCAAATCCAAGCCCAGTCACCTGCAGGACCTGAGAGAAACCCAAGGATTCCAAACACCTATCACAGTTCCCCCAAGACTCCCACGTCCCCATGAGGTGACCACTACCTTTGCACACACCCACGGCCACTGGACAAGGTGCAAACCCTGCTACCCTCCCAATTTCCCTACTCCTGGGCAGCAGGGATGTGCTGGCCCTGCTATGGGCAAGGCTGGGCCCAGGACTGTAAGTTGCCGCACCCAGGGAGGGCTCAGGAGTGACCCCCTTGATTTTGGTGGCTCCATTTGTACCCTTTAAAATCCTGGAGTGTTTTAAGTTGAAAGGGAGCTTAAAGGCCATCTCATYCCACCCCTGCCATGGKCARGGACAYCTTCCRSTGTCCCAGGGTGCTCCAAGCCCCATCCAACCTGGCCTTGRACAMTTCCAGGGATGGGGCAGCCACAGCTTCTCTGGGCACCGTGTGCCGGGACCTCAGCAACCTCACAGGGAAGAATTTCTCCCCAGTGTCCTGCTAWCCCTKCCTTCTGCCAGTGGGRAGCCTTTCCCCTTGTCYAARAACCCTCTTCCCTCTCCTGGAGCCCCTTTAGGCACTGGCAGGGGCTCCAAGGTCTCCCCAGAGCCTTCTCCCCAAATCTCTCAGCCAATTTCTACAGCAAACAGGWGGCAGCTCTGRGTTAAAGGTTGGACTCAATGAACTTGGAGGTCTCTTTCACCCTTTACAATTCCATGCTAAAACAAGATGTTTGTCCAACTCCTTGTGTTTCTGGGAGGGAATACAGGACCAGGTGAGTACCAGAGGAATCAGCCTGAGGCAGACACTTCTGCCCCACCAGTGGGGCTGTCTCCAAACACCCCCAGCACTGAGCCCTAAGCAAAAGCAGGAAGTGAAACCTGCTCATCTGTTTTCCATCACCTATTTTCATTCAGAGAAATGAAAAAATACCAAACCCACCTTCACTAAACAAATCAGTGAAAACAAGAAACCTGAATGTGCTCATGCTTCAAACTTCACCAACTCCTCGGTGCTCACAAACACACCCACTATGAGTTGTTTTAAACCCATGTCCCCCTTGAGTCTGGCTGCTCTGATCCCCTGCCACTGTGAGACACAGAGCAGGACATAATGCCTATCATTATTCTCGTAGCAAAGGAAAAAAAAAAAAAAAAAAAGAAAAAATTTAAAAATTAATCTTGGAGCAGCTTCAGCGTTTCAAATTGCTCTACAGAGCGTGTCGGAGCAAAGTGGCTCTTGTCCTCTCACAGCCAGCTCTTCTCCACCCCCAGCTTCCTCTCCACAGCCCAGAGCCTMCAAAATTAAAAGTAGAAGAGATCTGCTGCTGCTGTTTCCACCCAGACTCCACATTTCAGGGTGCAAATGTGCCAGGTAAGGGGGCTTAAAGGCAGGCAGGTGCCCCACAGGCCTTGGCTCAGCCGGGGTGCCCAGGGGTGACTTTCCACCCCGAGCAGTCCCCTGAGACACCTCGGTGCTCTGGGCGCTTCTCCCAGGCTGTGTTTGCATGAAGAGTGGCAGTGGCGCTTTTTGCAGAGCCGGGGCTTTGCATGAGATCCYGATTAAAGCCCGGAAATGGTTTCTGTGAGCTCAGGAAACACGTGCACCGGGGCAGGTGACACTGTGCCACCRCTGTCACCAAACCTCAAACACAGCACTGCTGCTGAGGCACCTCCCAAAACCCCGACTTTGGGTACAGTGAGAACCACCAGTGACTCCTTCCACCGCTCTTCATGCAGCAGCTCTGCACCAAACACCAAAAGTAAAAGGGCAGAAAGTCATAATAAAGCCACACTTTAGGGTATGTGTTGATAGAAGCCCATTGAAGAATGGGAAGTTTTGGGGCTGGAGCTTCTCCCTCTCACATTCAGAGTCTCACTAGGAACGGGAGGGTTTGCTACTCACCAAAACCCAAGTTCTGTGTGATTCAGCCCTGTAGCACCTACATGTCCCACCTGCCTGGGAAACRCACCACAGGCAGGGAAGAGACAAAATCCCAAATCTGCCATTCCCTTGGGACAACATGGTGAGTGCAAAGAGCTAAAATGGAGCTCCTGGCTGGCACCTGAACAGCCCCTTTCTTTGGACAGTGGCTCAGCACTGAGATCCCATTCTGGGCATGAGCTCCCTGATCCAGCCAGAACCCAAACACAGTGACACCATCAAGGGTGGAAAGTGGAAATGCTGGCTCAGAGAATCCCAAAATGGGTCATCCACATGCACTATAAACATGCAGCTTCCCTAGCTGAGTCCCATCACAGGACCTGCAGCTCGTGGACACATCTGCTGCTCCTCTGCTCCTGTTCTTCTGCGTTGCAGCTTTGGAGAGCAGAGTCAAGGAAGGGGAGAGATCCCAAGGGGCGATGGGAGCCTGGATGTCACAGGGCCATTCCCACCAGCCAAAAAGCACCGTTCCCTTTGGGTGAAGGCACCCCCAGTCCCACCGGGCTTTGCTTTGCAGGGACACATCCACAGCTCCAGRGGCTGCTGAGTGTTTGCAGCTTGCCCTGTGACATGGTGACATCTTTCCTGGCTGTGCCATCATGTCATGCGGTGAGGTTGGCCCGTGCCAGGCTGCAAAATATCCACACAAGATGCTSCGAGGGCGTGCAAGGAGCCCGGCCACCCCGGCAGACGTGGGGCTGGCGTCGGGCTGTTTCAGCAGGAGGGAAATCTGCAGCTGCTGCCAAGTCAAACAGGGCTGGCAGCCCCCGSGTGGTGCCTGCAGCACGGCAGGGCACAGCAGCCAGGTGATGAAAAGGTAAATAAACACGGGTGCCACCCACGCGGCTGCCCTGGGGCTTGGGGACAGCCTCGGTGTCCCCGAGGAGAGCCGGCCCCCGCCGCCCCAGCCAAAACAAACACAAACCGCGACAGGGCAGCGCTGGGGGCGCTTCAAGGAAACCTTTGMGTTTCTCCTGCTGCTGTAACGGGATCAAAAATCCCTGGAGCAGTACATCCCTAGAGCAGCTGGTGTTTCTCCATCCTACACTGGTGTTTCTCCATCCTCCACTGAGGTATTGCATCCCACTCTGMTCTGGGGGAAACTGAGGCACGAGGTGATGCTCTCACGGGCCGGCATGTGGCAAAACAACYCCTGGTGCCCATTCAGATCCAGGGTGAAATCCTTAACAGCAAACATCCTGCAGGGTGAACAGTGAAATTCCGTTTTCCCTCACCATTTCAGGAGCTTCCCTTGGATAGAATCTGATTTCCCTCATGGGAAACACTTCTGCCCCCAAATGATGTGGGAAGAGCATGATGCCCACYCAGGGAATAATGATGAGCATCACACCCAGGCCCAGTGTTCTGCTCCAAATAACTTAATTCAAGCTATATTTCTATGTTGCAAACCTTTTTTTCTCCTTGCGTTTAATGTCTTTTCCCATATGCAGGGAAGGGGAAATGGATGTGCAAAATAAAGGATGCATCTAATTCCTTTGGACTTTGCTGACAGACAGTAAAAAAGTCGTCAAAAGAGCAAGAAAACCCTAAAACAACCCCAGCTGGGAGAGCAGCTCCTGTCCTGTGACAGAAAGCAGGAWTCCAGGCAGGGCTGCTCTGGGATCCTTCCACCATCCCACAAGACACCCGGCAGCATAAACTGTTATTTTAACTGGCTGCCTTTCCCAGGGCYGGCTGCATGGGAAGGATCCCGACCCGGAGAGACGCCTGCTGTGCCTCACCCCTGGTGACAGCCAACCCCGTGAACCACTGCTCCCCAAAACTGCTCGATTGCACGGCCAGGACAGCCTCAACCGGGGTGTTTTAATACACACTCAGCCCATAAATCCCCTCCGAGGATGAGGCGTGGGGCTGCTCCTCACCCTCGAGCTGCAGAAGTGTGAAATCCAGCATTTGCGAGCTAATCCTGGCTGTTCCAGCGTTATCTGGGATGACGAACAGTCCAAGCCCGATGGTGCTGATGCTCCCTGGTGCTCGCAGAGGATGAAACACAGCGATCCCAGTGCGCGATTGTGTGTGTATGACTTAAACTCACCCGTAGGGCTTCCCTCGGTGCGCAGCTCCCCGCTGGAGCTCCCGAGCTCCGCAGATCGCTGGAGCCGGCCCTGGCCTCCCGAGATTCCCGGGCTCTGTCCGTGCTCTGCTCGGGGAGCAGCTAAAGGGACGGGCTGTGCCTGCTTCAGCTTCTCCCCGGCCGCTCTTCCCCTCTGGAGCCGAATCGGGACTCCCAGACCCACAGCAGCCACCCCCAATCTGTGTGATCCCAAAGCTCACTCAGCCTTTCACCAGAAGAGCCCCATATGTTAAACCCCAAAAGCCGAGCACCCAACCAGGACCCACCGGTGCGAGGGGACACCCTGGGGCACCCCCGTGGCCACGGACCCCAAAACACCCACACGTGGATATCACAGCGTGGGCGGGCACGGCTGCAGCACCTCCGGCTGTGCTGAGCCTCTGTGAGCCCAGGAGAACGGGAATTAACTCTGCATTAAAATGCACCTCACTGCGTGCAGGGACAGCACTGGGRGCAAAAATTAACAGAACGGTTTGGGCTGGAAGGGACATTCAAGATCATCCAGTTCCACCCCCTGCCATGGGCAGGGACACCTTCCACTACTCCAGGCTGCTCCAAGCCCCATCCAAACCYGGCCTTGGACACTKCCAGGGATCCAGGGGCATCCAGCCATCCCCATCCTTGTGCTGGATGGCCACAGCCACACTCTGCTTGTACCACAACTTGCTCCCAGAGGATTCAGCCCTTTCCCTGTCCTCCATCACTGGTCCCAAAGCCACGGGTGGTTTTCTCTGGTGCCCTCCCCTGCAGAGTRATGGCAGTGGTGGCTCTGGGTGTGCCCTCCAGCCCCAGCACCTTATTTGCCTATCGCCTCACAGCTGCTTTTTCCTGTGTGCCAGGTGAGGTTTGGTTACACCAGCGACAGCCACTCGCTTGGGGCTGCTTCAAAAGGCATCAGGAAGATAAAATAAACAAGATACAACCCCCCTCCCATGGCAAACACCAGTGGTTTGCTGTTCCTGTAATTCCCCAGCGCTCATCCCTGCTCCAACCCTGCCCTGTGCTTTGTAAAAGCCCAGAACCGTCCTGGCTGGGGTATCCACCACCCCAAAAAAGCGCAAATTCTGAGGATGGCAGCAGCCCAGGGTGGGTGAGCAGCACATGAGGACAGATAGCAGAGGTTTAAGGGCCAGAAACATCCTTGCTGTTTTCCAGGCAATGCTTTAGGGTAAAACGATCCAACCATTTTCCTCGCTGGCACCTGGACACCGTCAATGGCTGGCAAAAAATTCAGCCCCATAAATTTCTGGTTTGGGCCACAAAGCTTCCTGTGGCAAACAGAGCTCCATTCCAGCTGCTCATGCCACCCTCACACTGCTCTTCCAAACTTCCAGACTCACTCAGTTCCCCCCAGACAGCAACAGGGTCCCCGGGGAGAGCTGGGGGCACCAGGCACCACTGCTGCAGTCAGAGGGGGAAGCTGAAAGCCTCATTTGTTCTTTTTCTGTCCAGCTGAGCTGATCTCAGCAGGTCAGGGAATAGGAAACGCATTTATCCTGGGTGTGCCACCCAACAGCAGCAAAGAACCACACAACCCAGGGCAGTCCTGCTTCCCAGGACATCGGACACGACATCCCAGTGCTGAAGGAAAGCCACCACCAGCACGTCCCACTGTCCAGGGAGAGGGAAACAGGAATGGAGGAAGGAGTGTGGCCCAGGCCAATGGTCAAGAATTTGTGTGAAATAAATAAGGAAAGCCTCACCCATCCCATTCCTAACTTCTCTCCCTTTATTCTTGGAAATGGTTCATTCCCAAAATAYTGGGCAGCACAAGCTTCCCTTCACTGCTGTGCAGGGGGTCCTGGCACAGGGCCACAAAGCCTGGCCAGCCCTGAGCATCCTCCTCCCATGCCACACTGAAAAGCAAAYTGGTTTCCTGCCAACATCCCATCCTTTTATTTATGCCAGGAAAAYCAGAAGAGAAGATTTTGCCCGTTTTACCCTGAAAAAATGAAGCTGCCACTTGAGCTTGCCGCTCCAGTGCCCATGTGGCRTTTGCAAGAATAAAGTCTTAGAGAAATTTAAGGAAAAACCTTAGGGAAATGGGGCTTCAAGTGATGTCCCCTCACCCCATCCCCATCAACACCTGCAGCAGATCCCGGGATCGCTTTGGGAGTGGGAGGGAGCGGGAAGGAGGAAACCCGTGGCTCCAGCCAGGGATGGATTATTTGAGCAAACTAAAAGCAGCGGTTTGTTCCCTCCTGCACCAACGCAGTGGAAAGAATTTCCAGCTCCGGCTCCCGGGTGGAAAAGCTAAAAATCTGCATTTAAATAGTAACRGTTTTGGAAAAAGAAGAAAACAAACCAAAACCCCCACAACCACTACAGGAGCTWGAATAAAATAAGGCTAAAGGTGTGGTGGTTTTTTTTTAGTTTTGGGGTCGTGTTGGGTATTTTTTGCTTCTTCCTACCTCTGCTTCAAGCAGACCCTTTCCATGACTCCAGGGAAAGRCAAGGGAGTGACCCTGCATCATCTGGGAAACTTCTGCCAAAATTACCACAACCCCAACCAAGGGACATGCTGCAACTTCAATAATTCTCTTCTTCTACTCTAGAGATATCATTTTATTTCCTCCTTTACTGCCCTAAAGCTAATTTTTCATCTATGAAAATTGGGAGTAAATTGGGAAATTTCGGCCAGTAATGTTTTCTCATTGTTTCAGGCTCTGGTGTAGCCTCCTGCCCTTGGCTGCTCCCCACATCCCCAAAATGCTCATCTGCCCCCCAGAGCCACCCCCAGAGCCAGCAGAGCAGCCAAAACGCCCCAGACAGGCCAGGGCACAGCACAGGGGGGATCTGTGACTCCTACAGGCACCTGGGACACACTGATCACCTGCAGCCACTCCAACACCCGGTGACAAAACTTAATCACAACTTTCCTGGCAGTGCTGGGGAGCAGTTTAGGAAACCAAGCACAGGGAGCTGCAGAGGTGGCAGTGCCTCAGAAAGATTCAAACGCCCCAGGGGAGGAACAGTAGCATCAAAATTGGGCTGTGCCTTCAAGCTGAATTCTGCAAGAATTGGACAAGAGCATGGTGGGACCATGTTTGGGATTTTTTTTCCTAAAAATCATAAAGGATTTAATAAATCCTATTTTTCCTTCAATAGGAGCTGAAAGGGCAGGTAAGAAAATGAGAATAGAATGCATTTTTTCTTCCAAAGGGGATGTATTTGCCTCTGGAGGAGAGATGCTGCCCAGAACATAACAAATGCTGCTGTGCTCAGGGAGGGAACAGCACCCTGCAAAGCTGCCCCCCAAGGACCAACTCCAATGTCCCTTTACACTGAGACAGCAACTTCTGTAAGCAACCATCAAGGATATCACACTTGCATGTCATGGGAAATAAACCAATAAATAAGAAAAATAAGTAGGAAAAAGAAATAATAAATTATATTATAAATATAACCAAAGTTACTGAAGCAAAGCCCCAAAGCTGCCATGTCAACTGTCAAAAGGAAAAAAAAGAAAAAGAACCACAGGATATTGCTTTTAAATCCAAACTGCATCTTTCCCCCTCCCCTACCACAATGAGGAACCTGCTCAGCCTGACCCCTCCAAAAGCTGATGTTTGTTTCAATTGCTATGTTTTAATCCATATGTTTTAATCAATCCTGCTGCCTGTAGCCAAGCCCCAGGACACAAACTGGACTGCATTTATGGATCATGAAAACCCAGACTGTGCACACTGGGGTGGGAGAATTCCCTGCCCCAAGCTGGGGGCTGAAGGGATTGGACTCCATCCTCAGTGTGCTGCRGTCTGGAGGGAGTGGGGCTGGAGGTTTTTTTTCCATTTGTTTGTTTTCTGGAGGAAGTGTTTCTGCCATGGCAAACCTGTGGGGAATATCAAAGTTTGGACACAGCATCCCATCCCAGCCCATCTCCCATCTGCTGGTAAATAAAATCAGGATGAGAAAACACAAATCCACAGGGCGATGCATCCCCCGACCCACACAAGTGCTAATCAGCTGTTTTTAACTCAAACTGAGATTATCAATCATTAATTTATTTTGCAGAACTCCTTGCCCCAGCTGACCTGCCCCCACCCCTCCCTTTGCTTTTTCTGGTATCTGTTCTCAGAGCACAGTCTATTTTCAGAAATCCTCTTGGATGGGTTTTCATGGAAAATGAAGTCTACCCTGCCCTTAGTTTAGATTATATCAGAAGAAAAAAATTTCTGTAGGATAGAAAAGATCTGTTCTTCTGGATGGGAAAAAGGGGCAAGCTGGACAATTAATACTTTTTATGGAGGAACTCTCTGAGGATCACACATCTCTGTGTAGCTGAAGCAGTTCCTTTCCTGGAATGAGATACTCACAGATCCCTGGAAATATGAGTCCCATGTAAGATTTTTCCATAATCTCTTTCCAAATATGTGTAATATCTTTGTGCATGACTAAAAGATGAAATATAACATGTTTGCATATGTATATATACATGATACCAAGATATAKATGTGCATAAGGATAAAATCTTTTATAAATGTCTATACACAGGGATATCTAAATATATTTATGTGAAAAAGGGAAGAATAATTTGAATTAGGCTTTTATAAGTGGAAGAGGAAACCCAGAACGGGCCAGAGCCAGCAGTGCAGAGCAGCCCCATCTCCTCCTGGGCCACTGCAGAACTTCCCTCCGGAGGGGAGCAGAGAAAGTCCCTGGCTCTCAAAGCATGGAAAAGCTCAGGAAAAAAACGGCAAATCCCCAAAGGACACCCYAAAGATGACCCGAGGGGAGCCCTCTGCGATGGCCGGAGCAGGAGGACCAAGAAACCTCCATCACTTCCCCTCTCCYGCCCTGCACTGCTGAGCCAGCCTTTTTCATTTTTACTTTTCCACTCGTTCCCCACACATTCCTTAATTTAGCCCTTCTGTGGACTTGGGAGGTTGCGAAATGGAAAAGGGAAAGTGCAAACAGGCAGGTACAGGGAGGGTTATCCCGACCTCGGCTGCCTGTCTCCCGGGAACGGGCGGTGCCTGCWCGGCCAATTCCAGCTGAGCCGATGTTTTACAGGAGAAATCCCTGGGGATTTTCTGGCCACCGCCAGAGAGCCCGGAGTCACTGCTCAGCTCTGCTCCTCCTCAAGGATCTTTGAGCTTTCACTCCCCGTGGCGAAGGAAGCAGAAGAGATAATCTTCCCCACCCACACGCGCTACCCAAAAAACAACTGAT
>NW_026623483.1:694452-724273 GCF_030028575.1 Malurus melanocephalus | reverse complement strand
AACCCTGTATAATAAAGCAAATCTCTAATGCATAAACCCACAGCCTTGCGTTTGCTCAGAGGACGGCTCCGCAAACGCTCCGGGGGATTTCTCCAGAAACACAAGGCAAAAAAACAAAGGAAAAAAAAGGCGTTTTGGCCATCCATCGCGCAAGAAGGACACGGAGCAGCCGTGGGGACAGCATTCCAGGCAGCGCTGTGTCGGGACCACACCGGCGGCGGCTCCGGAGAACACCCGGCAGAGCCCAGCCCTGCGCTCCGGATTAACTCACATCCCTTCCCCGCCTCCCCCCGCGCCGCTTCAAAATACACAGCGTGGTTAAATAGCAGGAAACACCCGAGGCAAAAATACCGCGGGCGGGAACCCAGGGGCACAGGGGACACGCAAGAGCAAGGAGCGGATTTCCTCCCCAAAACATCGCACCTCCGACGGGGACCGTGACCGCGCCGCGGGCTGGGCGGGCCACCAGCGCCCTGTCACTCGTGCTCCAGTGCCTGCACCCTTCAGCAGGGATCTGCCACCTCCCGAGAGGGAAAAAACAGCTTTTTATTGTCTGTGGTTTGTTTTCCCCTCATAAGGGAGGGTTTTCTTCGAAGATGTCCCAGGGTGACTTGCAAATGTTAGCGTGGGGGGAAAATGTTTTAAAATGTATATATCTTGTAAGTCATCAGTGGGTTAATAAGTTATATTAGTGGGTTATCAAATAAGACATATATTTATATAAAATCTCAAATGGGAGATTATATACATATGCAAAATCTCAAATGTGATATATACACACACACACACATATATATATATAGATAGATAGATCTCAGACTGGACATATGTCACTCTCAAATGGAGCACATATGTATAATCTCAAATGGGACAGACATATACAATCTCAAATGAAAAACATATATATAAAATCTAAAATGGGATATGYCTATATGTATATATATACACACACATGTATATATATAAAGTATATATGTAAAATCTCAAATGGGTTGATGTAGGACCACAGGGTACAAAGCCAAGGACCAGCATCAGCACAACCAGCAAATTTCTGAGCAGTTAAATTTTTGGAGGATTTTGATGATCAGAGAGCAGTGGCAGTTTAGGACTACTATAGATCTACATTTCAACAGCAGGTACAACATTTCAAATTTTAGCTACCACAGGTCCCAAATGGGGGCTATGACATGCCCTGAATACCCGGGATGTGTTGGACCAGGCAGCACATGGGCAGATGGGATCACCACCAAACCACAGCCTGACCTCAGACTCGCCACCTCTGCGGGTGAGAAAGAGAAAAGGTTTTTATAGAGTGATAACGAGCAGCCAAACCTCAAAAACTGGGAGGTTCCCACAGCAAACCAGCAAATGCTTGTTATAGACACCAGGCTAATCGCTGGCAAGGATTAATTCAGCATCTCTYCAAAAGTGCAACGCTCTGGACTCAAAGGCGACCTCTTTTTCATGAGGTGACTGGCTCGACCAAGACAAGTCACCCGCAGAGCCACGGTGTGGAGAAACCCATCAGCAATGATCCCAAGGGGAACAAGGAGCCTCCCGTGGGCTCTGCTCCTCGCAGGCAGTGTGGGGATGCTGGGGGAGCTGCCTGCAGCCCGGCCTGCCAGGGGTTAAACCGCCCACGGAGGAGCCTCCGGCGCACGCTCACGTCATGGAAATACTCGAGTAACCACAATTTTCTCTATTGCTCTTTGGCTCCGGYTTTTTCAACATCTCTATGCTTCCAGCCCAGATCTCTGCTACGTGTTTTCCAGAGAGGTAACTGGTACTGACAGCAGCCCCACTGAGCAGCTGGGGATTTTTTTTTTTTTAATACAGGTTATTGTTATACTTTCTACTTCTAATGCTACCAACACTGRAATACAAAAGAGATCATGAGTAACAATACCATGCAGAATAATAAACAAAGGTGGGCTGTGGGGTTAGTGTTTTCTGGGTATTAATATTGCACTGGGGTGGACTGAACCCCCAGACAGCTCTGTCCTGCTGCCACCCACCCACACAGAATGGCCACAGGCCCCTTCTCCATCTATCCATCCCTTCCACCCATCCCAGTGCCCTCAGCAGCAGCTGTTTCTCCTGCCCAARGCGTTCCAGCTAAGCAGAGGGGCTGCCTGCATTGCCTTCACCCCATCTGAGATACCATGGCACACATCCGTGTGTGCTACGTGACAACCAGGGGAACGGAAGGGAAAAAAATGAGGTGAAAAAGGAAAAAAGAAACAAAATATATAAAAAAGCAAGCAGAAAACCCCAACACTCTCCTGATAATCATGACCTGCCGTAGTATTTCCACCCTGTAACTGAGAACAGGAGTGCCAGCAGTGCCAAGAAAACATCAGCTGGCAGCTCAGCTCCTGGTCTATCCCATTCCCTGTATTTCCCCTCTGGAACACTCTCCTAGCCCATTACTGCACTAGCCCACATCCCACCAGTCAGCCCAGGAGAAAGCAGCTTCGTCTCTGCAGTTCTGCTGCTCGTGATGAGCAGAGAGAACCAAGGGATTGGGCAGAGAGCACTGCCCAAGTGCCCTGATGGGCTTTACCCACTGGAAATAATCAGTAGAAATTCCAGAGGATCCTGGTGCAGTGTCAGCACCCAGATGTCTGGCATTACCTGCCCAAAGAGGTTTGTTATTCTGCTTTTAGTGCCCTAATCCCCCATGAAATACAGCTCAGTTGTTGCTCATAACTTCTCAATCCTTCTCTTCAACAGTCCTGAAAACATTAACGGGGATGGGGCATCCACTGGCCCCCAGTGGACCRAGAGAAGGGTTTTGTGGCTGGTCCAGACACAGCAGGGAGGAGCCCCTTCCCCAGGAGTGGGGCTGCACCAGCTGGGGAAAGGCACAGGGTACAAACACTCAACWTCTGGCTCATGGCTTACAAAAAATAACCCTAAAAAAAATCCGATATTTTGGAGGGTTATCAGCATCCCAACTGACTCTGCAAGTGCTGTGTGTGGGAGAAAAATCAAAGCTGGCTCCTCCAGAGGTTTGAACACATGAAAAAACATCAAACCACCTCATTTTTCAGGGCTGTGAAAATAGAAGCATCTCTGGCCTGCCAGCAGCCCTGTGAGGCTTCTGATGGGTTTTGATGGCCAGTTCAGATCCCTGATGCAAACCACAGGATGGCACTGGGAATGCTGCTCTCCGGGGAGGTTTGGGCATTAAGGAGCAGCCCAAATCCCAAATGCTGCACAGGGCATCTATCACCACCAGAAACAACAACCATCTGCTTTAGGTCACCTTGCTCAGCCCTGCTTTGTGCCAGCACCTGAGCCCTGGTCCCGTCAGGGGTGTCCTGTGGGGTTCATGCCAGAGGCATCACCTGGGCTGCAGCTCTGCCAG
Organism: Malurus melanocephalus; assembly: GCF_030028575.1. Classification (NCBI taxonomy): domain Eukaryota; kingdom Metazoa; phylum Chordata; class Aves; order Passeriformes; family Maluridae; genus Malurus; species Malurus melanocephalus. Next base: position 720,903 of record NW_026623483.1, on the reverse strand, counting down.
GCCAGTCCCAGCCCACAGCCAGGAGCCTCCTGTTCTCCACCCTCCCTTYTGCAGGAGCAGATCAAACGCAGAGCGAAACGGCAGCAGCTTGGATGCTTCTCAAAAATTAAAATTCTCCTCGGGAGGAAGAAAGCAACAGCAACACCAGGCATCRAGTGATGCTTTTCACTCAAGAAAAAATGGGTTTGAGGGAAGCTTTACAGAGAAAAACTTACTTGCAAYATAAATATCAATAGGATTTCTCCCGGGTGGGAGATGACCACAGAAATGGARCACTTCAAATCAGATCTGGAGATAAGAAAAGGCTTAAAATATGCAGAAAAACCAATGGCACTGAAATGGTGAAGAGCAGAGGTGTGACTTTGTGGTGATGGCAAGGGTGGCTCTAGGATGGCCACAAACTCTTGGCTGGAGCAGAGAGTTCAAAAGGGACGCCTGATTTACTGGGGAAAAGGTTCACCCTGGGAGAAGGGGGCATTTGGCTGCTAAAGGTGTTTTTGGAGGAGCCGCTCCAGCCCCTTACTGGAAACAGCACATCCCAAGCCAGCCTCTGGGCATCCACAATGCATCCAGCTCCTCTTAAATCAGTGTTTTGCAGCACCAGCTCTACCACCCCCAGCTTTAAAACCAGCAACAAAATAAAAATATTCATGAAATAACACTTGTGCCCGAGGCAGGCCAACCCCAGGGGTAAACACAAGACCTGCAGGCACAATCCTTTCTCCCACAGCACAATCTCTGTGTCTTCTTGCCCTGGAAATCTTCCTTCCCTGSTTCCTGCAGCATTTAGACAGCAGATGTCAGTTTTTTCTGAACATTGCTCTTGATTCACAGTGTTTTTTAAAGATAGGTGTGAATCCAGGTCGGCACAGAGATGAAAATCCCGAGTTCTCTTATCAATTAGAAAAACTTTGTGTAGTCTCTCCCCAAATTTGAAGGCGCTTGGAAGGTTTGAATGCCTCAGCATTTCTCCTTCGGGAAAGGGTTTGGAGGAGGAGAAAAAAAACCCCACAACCCGTAGCATGTTTATGAATCAGAATGTTCAGCGTGTGTTTCGGGGGTGGAAAAGGTGGGCGATGCGCAGAGGAACAGAGCGCAGAGTTCGATGAGTCAGAAAATGCTGCTTTTCCTCTCCTTGCTGCCACCTCAGATATTTCAGCGTGAAATAGAAATTTTATTTCTTTTTTTTTTTAATATTATTGTCAAGAGAGAGCTGGAGCATAACCTTGGCTCGTTAGCAACCGCCAGCAGCTAATCCGACGTCAAGCCCCGCTCCGCAGGCGGAGTACKCACAGACGCGGGGCACACGCGTGTGCCGACGGAGGTACACACACATCCTGGCAGAAGGATGGAAATAAATCACATTTCGGTGCTTTTTCTAGCAAAACAGGGGCTCGGGTGTGTGCTCATGCCAGGTCCTTGAGAACGAGCCTTGGTGGATTTGGGGAGAGCAGCAGCACAGCCCCAGCTGGATTTGGGTTCATGGATGTCCCCCTGCTCCCACCCAGGCATACACACGGGAAAACACACACGAGGATTTGGGGATCCTGAATGAGGCTTACAGAGACACTGRGAGGTGTGTTGGGATAAACAAGTGAATTTGCTCGTGGGCTTTGAGCTGAAGCAGTGCTGTGGCTGGTTTGAATTACACTAAAACACAGTTACACAGCACCTTCAGYCAGGCACGGGAGGAGCTGCAGAGCATCAGGTGGGGTCACCCCGGAGCAGGGGGGTGGAAAAGAGAGTGGGTGAGCCCCCAGGGAGTGTGGATGGGCAGGATGGTCCTGCCAGCAGCGTTTCCAACCTGCTCCAGAGTCAGAGGAGATGAAACGCAAGATGAGATAAACACCCCYATGCTGCAGCCTCGAGTTTGACTCCACTGACATTCACAGCCCATTTAGGTTACCGATGGAGCAAATAAAATTATGCATATGCATTAACGCCAGCAATATCCTGCCTGAAATGTATGCTCATTTACACTCAGAAATCCATTTAGAAGAGAAAAATCAGAGCTATATTTAAAACAGAAAAATCACTTGTCTGTCCATGAGGAAACTCCTGTTTACATCTGTCATTCCTTGGCAAAACTGAAATAATTWCAAGGGAAATTGTGCCCCTGGTTTTACATTTAGGAAAGAAAATGTTTAAACGCCTGTACCTTCCCGCTCAGTCTGTTTTAAAATAACGGATGTGCATTTGGTTATTTTTGTTTGTTTGGGGTTTATTTTAAAGTTTTGTGGTCTAATGGCAACCTGTGGAGCTTGGAGCTGGTGGATGGGATGAGGTATAGGGAAGTGCCTGCCCGGCACATGTGAAACAGCCAAAGCATTTATTAATTAAAATTGACTTGGGAGATTCAGAATTGCCATGGTGAGACCCAAATGTTCTGCGGCTTCTCCAGTTTCCTTGGCAAATGAAAGGCCATGATGACAGCACTGATGACAGAGCTGAAAGGMGAACACAAGCTCTTCCTAACAGAGAAATATCTTCTTCCACTCCAGTAATCTGTACCACACTGCTTGGCTCCCCAGCCACGAACTGGTGATACCAAATAATCGGTATTGCTCTCTGTTTCCTCCTGCAAATGTGTTTGTGAGCACGGGATCTGAAAAAAACTATTTTAAGCTCCAAAAGAATACCCCCTCCCCAGAAAAAAAAAAAAAAAAAAATAATTTTATATCAATCACACCAATGATGGCTGCTTCTCACTTAACGTCAGAGCTCTCAGCAGCTCGCATTTTTTTAAATGCAATAAAAAAGCAGCAGCCAGCAGCTCTCTGAAGTATGTCAGGAGGCAGTTTTTCAGAGAGATGATGTACTTTAGATTGTGATTCACGACCACACTGGCAGTTTGGAGCTCAGGATTAGAAGGAAATGAATGAATGTGAGACAGGAGGGTGCGAAAATGAAAGTAGCTGGAGCTGAAGGCCGGCTCTGCACTTCGAGCCACGCAAGATTTAAGTTTTCTTCCCCTTCTGTGCAAGCTCAAACAAGTCACCAAACTGCCCCACACTTCTGCTGCTGAAGTTTAATTTAAGCCTAAATTGAAATGCAATTTAATACAGCCCACCTCCAAGCCCAGCTTGCTGTCCCGAGCTGCTCCCTGCAGCACTCTCACTGCACGGAGCTCTCCCAAACAGGACACCCAAGGGTACCCCAGCACAGCCAAGAAAGTTGGTGCCTGCTGCCACAACACAACCTGCAAGTCCTCATTGTGCTGGAAAAAAATCCACTTTTTGCTTAACATCAAGGTTTTAAACCAAGCAAACTAAACAGGTCCCTATCTGCATGGTTTTAAGCTGTTCTAACCTGTCTATGTCTCATCTGCTCCATGGGAAAAATATAAACACTGCTCAGAAACTGCAGAAATGCAGAATTCTTAAAAACCTTCAACCCCATTTCACTGAGGGTGACACTGCCCACGTCACTGCTCTCCATGTCCAGGCACATCTCAGCGAGCTGTGCTGCACAGGGGCTGCAGAGCTGTGCTCGGAAGGTGAAAGCCACAGGGCACCCCAAAGTCAGAARCTCTTGTGAACCAACAGCCTGTGAGAAACCCAGAGCTGGGGCACACGGGAAACAAAACTGCCAAGCGAGGAGTGCACAGAGCCACTGCTTGCAAGAGGAGGAAGGAAGAAGAAAAAAATAAAAAGGCAAACTAATTGCCACCACTAACCCTTTGCTCTGCACCTACGTCACACCTTCRAGCTCCCTTTTTCGAGGCAGAGCCCGGTGCCACGGAGCAGCCACCGCRCCTGACTCGGTGACGATGATTCACTTGGGCAAACAGAAGGACAAAGCCACCAGGAGCCCCATGATGGCAATGCCTATCGGTGACACCCTGCTGCCCAGCACASAACACCCTTCAGCCACATGCTCCTGTGGGGCCAGGGGATGGTGCACAAACTGGGTACAATTACACCTTGAGATCAGACCGACCACCTGTTTGATAAGGRTCTATTTTGCATTAGGGATGTATTTTGCCTTCAGCCTCCAAAGCAGAGGGTTCCCTCCCCTTCCAGTTAACCAGACAGGTCCCCAGCTGCCCTTCTCCAAAATCAGGCCTCACAGGGGCAGATGTGACACTCCACTGCTTGAAGCTTGTGCAGATGTTCCATGGCACCAGTTCCCAAGTCCAGCCCTGACCATGCTGGCTCAGGAGATGGAGCTGAAGCTGCCTGGTCTGGGAGCATTGGTGGGATGGGGTCCCYGAGCACAGCCCAGCACAGGACGGCTGCTCACGGGGCTGGAGGAGTCACAGCCCTCTGATCCCACCTAACACAGCCCTCCCAGTGAATACAATGCAGACAGCAATCCTGACAGCATCTACTCAGGCTTTCCTCAGCCTCATCCAAGAGGATCAAGCAAAYAGCAGATGCAACAAGCTCCAGCCCAGGAGAGAGTTCACACCCTTACCCCCTTGCACAAGTTTGAGAAAGGAGTCATTGATCCCAAGCACGGGAGCAAACTCCCCCTGAACCTTCCTGTTACCTACGCAGCGCTAACGACTGACCTCGGTCACAGCCGGAACAAAGTCACCCTAAAATCACCTGGGTGGGTACACACCCCCCAGCCAGCCCCTCCTGGGCACACTGAACACTTACAGGTGTAAAAATACCCCTTCTCCACCCCGTGAAGATGCCCAGCTGCTCGCAGAGAGTCCCCCGGGTCAGTGTGACACAYGGCAGGGCCGGTCCCCCGCTCCACGGCAGCACCCGCACCGGGGCTGCGGTAATRGAGAGCGGGATCCCCCCACGGAACACCGCTCACCGCTTTTTTGGGGCTTCCCTCTGTCACCCACAGGCAACGCGACCTTATCCTCTTTCCTTCCTGGTAACAACATATCGCTGTCCCTCCCCGCTTTCTGACACTCCGCCAGCGGAATTAACACCCCGCTAATTGCCGACGCTACTGGCCGCCCGTACCCGCAGTAATTAGCCTTTCATTAAAGCCAACAAATACCGCCCTAATCAACAGGTGTCCCGCGGCACATCCCCACCGATCCTCCGCACAGCCGGAGCCGGGGGGATGCTCAGGGGGGGACCCAGGGCAGCATCCCAGATCTTCCCGGTGCCGATCCCGGTCGGGAGGGTCCCGGTCCACATCCCGATCCCGATCCCGATCCCGATCCCGGTCCCGGTGGGGAGGATCCCGGTCCACATCCCGATCCCGGTAGCGAGGGTATCCCGGTGTCCCGATGTCCCGTTAGCGCTGCCCCATCCCACCCCCGGCCCGCATCCCACGGCGGTCCCGTCCCGCCGCACTGACCATTGGGGCCGTACTTCTCCCGGTTGCGGCGGACCTGCTCGGGGCTGAGCCCGCAGCTCTCGCTGACCCCGAAGCGGCGGAGCACGTCGAGCACGGGGATGCTGTGCGCCGCCTCCATGCCCCGGCCCGGGGGTGCTGGCCGGGGGCGCAGGAGGCACACGGGGCGCCGCTCGCACGGCGATGCCTCGGCACCTCTCGGCCCGCCCGGCTCCGGGCCCGCCCCCCCGGCACCGCCCCGCTCCGTTCCGCACCTCCCCCGGGGCCCCGCGCCCAGCRCCGCCCCCTCGGCAGCCCCGGGGAGCAGGGACACCGGGCTGTCCCCGCACAGCCTCGGGCGAGGGCTGGAAGGGACCTTAAAGCCCATCCAGTGCCCCCCCCTGCCGTGGGCAGAGACATCTTCCATCACCCCCGGGTGTTCCAAGCCCCGTCCAACCTGGTGGCCTTGGGCACTTCCAGGGATCCGGGGGCAGCTTCTCTGGGCACCCTGTGCCAGGGCCTCTCCACCCTCACAGGGAACAATTCCTTCCTCATATCTGATCTAAATCTCCCCCTCTTCAGTGTGAAGCTGTTCCCCCTTGCCCTATTGCTCCCAGCCTTTGTCCAAAGTCTGTCTCCATCTCTCTTGAAGCCCCTTTAGGCACTGGCAGGATCTCCAGGGTCTCCCCTGAGCCTTCTCTTCTCCAGGCTGAACACCCCAGCTCTCTCAGCCTGTTCGATGTCTTGGCAGAATTCCAGGCTGAGAAGTGGGCAGGTTTGTGGGCAGTGGAARCAGTCCAGAGGAAATRGCTGTGTCTTAASAAGTTAAGAAGAGAGGTAAAGTTTCCATCACAGAACAGATATAAAAAAAATATCAGAAGCAATAGAAGGAGGTGGGAATGCTGTGTGGGTGCAGCTCAGCTGGGGGGTGTAGGGGGCTGCCTGAGAACAATGCTCTTTGGGCCCCCTCCATCATTCTGCTTCACCCCTGGGAGCTGAGCATGCCCCAGCCCCGCTCCTACTCTGCTGGAAGCAGAGCAGTTCCATGTCCACTGACCTTGGTGGGATCAGGATTATCACTGATGGTAGCAGCAGGAGTCCTGGAATCACAAATCCCTGCCTGGCACTTGTAGAAAGCACTGACCCTGTTCCCATCAATGCGCTGTGTCCAAAGAGAGGCAGCTGTGCTGGGCTGACTGTCTTCGGAAATGTGGGATGTAAAATGTCACTGAAGGGAGATGGAGAGAGAATCCAAGGCACCTTCTCTGTGGGAAAACCTGAGCACCAGCCCCACAGATATCCTGGGACACCACAGTTCACACCCCTCAGTGCTCCTGGGCCCCACACAGAAGGCAGAGCTTCCGAATTTGGGAAACGGGCTTATCCTGGTGGCATTTGTGTTTTTGCAYTGGCCTCGACCCCTCTCACTGCCCTGCTTGAGAAAGAGCTCCAGTTACACCACATATCACACTTTGCAACACTTTTGGCAATGAGCTACTTAAATAACTACTTCTAGCAGGAAAATGACTGATTTTAGCCGCTCCCCCACACAGCAGAGACCAGCAGCAGCACCATGACCCCCTGATCTGGAARAAGAGGGTTTGCCCCCCAAATCCCAGCTGAGGTCACCACCACCACCACATCTGCGTGACTTTTTGATGTAGTGCACCTGAGCCAGCTCCCTCACTCCAGCAGTTTTTCCATGACCCAGCTCAAACCTGCTCCCAGTGACTCTCCCCATGTGAACACCAACTTCTGACTTTTCAGGTACTTCCAGTTTTCCCACTGTTGCTGGAAGAAGCCTGTAGCTGATGGGGACTGGCACTGCTCTCCAGCTGAGAAGGGAGAGGCGAGACAGCTGGAGGGTGACGAACCCAACTTCTASAGAAATGTACCCAAAGCAGAGCCAGAGACAGCGGCCAGCACCAGGAAGTGACAGCAGACATCTTTGGGAGGAGCTCTGGCTTATTTATTTCTATGTAAATTCATTTATAGAAAATGTTTCGCGGCTCCCACTGGAGTTGAGGTCCTGAAGAAATGCAGGGTCAGTTTTCTGGTTTGATAAACTCATTTTTCTCAGTTCACCGCAGCTGACGCGTGGGAGGCAGAGGGTGCTCCAGAGCTCAGCTCGGCGTGCACAGGAAGCACAGCTCCCAGYCCTGCAGCCTGGCCTCACTTCAAGCTCTGTCATTGTCTTCATCTGCCTCTCATGAGCGTTTTGGGGAGAAAAGTGCTGTTTCTGCTGCTGAGCCCCCAGGCAGTAATGCTGCCCTTGGCTCATGTGACTGAGCAGTTCACAGAATCTTGGGATGGGTCAGGTTGGAGGGGATCACAGTACCTCATCTGGTCCAACATTTCTGCTCCAGCAGGRYCATCCCAGAGCACCTGGCACAGGAGTGTGTCCCGATGGYTCTGGAATATCTCCAGTGAGGGAGACTCCACTCTCTCTGTGGGCAAYCTGCTCAGTGYTTSRTCACTGCACAGGGAAGTTCTTCCTCATGTTYGGCTGGAGCTTCCTGGGCATCAATTTCTGCCCGTTGCCTCTTGTCCTGTTTCTTGGCAGCACTGGGAAGAGCCTGGTSCATCATCCTGACATCAGACACTTGGCAGACATGGATGAGGTCCCCTCTCAGTCATCTCTTCTCGAGGCTCAACAGGCCCAGTTCCCTCATCCTGTCCTCGTAAGAGAGACTTTCACCAGGTGCCTGGGAAGAAGGGATGTGACCTGGAATACTGACACATGATGTGCTCTCGACCAGGGGTGCAGAGAACCCGGTGCAATCCCCAAAACTTGGGAGCTGCTCTCAAAGCTGCTGCTCTGGAGAGGGTGGGACTGGACCCCTCAGCCTGCAGCCTGGTGGGAGCCCACAACAGGCAGCTTCCAGGCCTTGTTATCCTATTTCAGGGCAAACATGCTGCCCTTGGAGCAAGGCTTTTGGGAGTAGGGCTCTTGGTGTCCTCCTGGGCATGATTCAGGCGACACCCTGCACCACAAACTGCCTGGTGTGCACACAGGAAGGTGAGGATCTGGTTTAATGCTCATTGTGCACSTCAAGAACAGAGACAGGACAGAAAGACAGAGCTGTGTGACTGTGCAGGTGCCACCTGGAGATCCTAACTGCTCTCCCCAACATCTCCTGACCCTATTTTGTGTTCTTCCACATCAGCAGTTCCTCCAGCTCAGCATCAACCCACCCCACTCGTGAGACCCTACCACTGGGCCAGGTGCTGGCTGTTGTTGCTGCTTCTCCTGGCTTCATTGGATTATGCCAGTACTTCTAGAGGAAAAGAGCATGAAGATGATGTCCCAACTGCAAAGGTTAAAGTTTGACAAGGTTGGGAACGATTGAGAGTCACAAAAGGGGACATCTGGCAGCCCTGGTAACAAGGCAGCACCAGCCACCCCACCTATAATTAAACAATCCATGAAAACCATTAGCGACTGGTAGCTGTAAATTAGTCAGCGATGGGAAATGGACTGGAGTGAAAACACACTCGGTATTGCAGGSAAAGGGTCCGCAGACATCCCGGGCTGTGGAGGGAGTTGGGCTCCATCCCCGGCAACCCCCGAGTGCGGGGGATTCCCTTCTGTAGCAGCTCAGCCCCAAAACAAAGGGCAAACCACCTTATTTATCTTGGCTTCCCCCACGGTAATAACTTCTGGAGGTACACACGCTTAAGAGAGCCATAAAAAGAAGAAAGCAAAAGGTTTAATACCTCCCAGGCTACTGAGGAAGGTTTTTTTTTGCCGTGGCTGTGGTGTGGGAGGAAGAGCAGGACCCAGCCAGGGCTGACTGARCGCTGTACAAGACATGGAAGTCTACAGGCACTTTTGTTTTTTTTTAATCTCGCTTCCACGAAAGGAAATCGGGAGTAATCCTCCCAAAAGCTGTGGGTTTTTGCTCTGCTCCTCTCCCTGGCTGGGGGTGAGGAGAGTGGGATGTCTGGAGCCGCCCCAGAGCCTGTCGGAGTCAGCGGAGAGGCTGCCAGAGACGCTGGAGCGACGCCGCGCTCCTCACTCCAAGGATTTTACAATCCGTGCGAGATTAATCTTTTGTCTCCACTTTGTTCCTCGGAGATGGGGAAAAAATTATGTTTGCTGGAAAGGCTGAGAGAGCAGCTCGTGTGCTGGTAGCCAGCCCCAGGCAGCGGGGGATAAGGCGCTAGCGGAGCCTGAGTGCAGGCAGACCGCGGCTGTGAGGACTGTCAGCGGCTTGAAAGGCTTGGGGAAAAAAAGTACAGGGCATTTAGTCGACTATTTCATCCTCTTTGTTGTGGTTTATAGGGTCCGCATCTCCCCTCCCCGCTCAGGACAAGGCGTGAGAAGGGGGTGGCCGATGCAGGGGCCAGCCCTCGGATGTGCATTTCACACCTTTCCGGGATCTCACTGCCACCCCCTGAGCTCGCCACGGCCACACATCCTCGGTGTGGATCCCGGGAGTGGAGCTGAGAGCCCAAGGAGAGCAAACTCAGGGTTAACCACCCGAAACGGAGCAGCTAATGCGGCACCAGGAGGTGCCAATCTCTTCTGTCAACAGCTCTCACCTTCCTAAATCAACCCGGGTGCTATGAACTGCCCCGTGTCCTCATCCCAGGGCTATCGCACACACGGGTATTAATTAATTAGARGTGACAGTGCCACTGCCATTTGCCATTTTGCTCCAGGCTCCCTCTCCTTGCATACCCCGGTTCACAGACAGCAAATCCCCATCCACAAGGGAGAGTCAGGAGCGGCRCTTTTTTTTTCCACTGCAGCTTAGATATTTGCTTTTCCTATGGAGAGAAAAAAATATAATWCTCCTTGAAATAACAGTTTGAGGCTTTTCTAAATGTTACACAGCAGCCGACCTTTCGGAGCCAGGCTTAGGGGTTTATTTCTAATCCCCAGCCAGGACTTGCAGCAGCTGTGGGTCAATCCTGCTCTCCGAGGGCTCAAACATCAATCCTCACCACCACAATGCTCAGGGCTGGAGCTCCGGTGTTCCAACCCTTCCTGGAAATCTGTTGCCTTGGCTGTGCACCCTGTGCTGCCCTGTGCACCTTGAGGAGGTGTGGGATGTGGTTACCAGCGGGGTTTGGCTCCTTGGAGCACAAAGACAGCAGTTGAAGGTGGCCCAGAAGCAGCAGGCAGGATTTTACATCTGTGGAAAATGAGGAGGAATGGGATGTGTGCACCAGGATTTTCTGTGCAAGGCCATGGCTGCACAAGCCTTTTCTCCCAGCTCTGCTCCCACTGCAAATGGCTCACAAAAATAGGATTCCGTAAAGCATCAGACTTTCACAGCTGCAGCTCTAAAGCACGTTTTGAGGCTGCCTTCTTTTCCATGGCTCTGTCCACAATTAAGCTGGAAGTGGAGCTTCTCCAAGTGCAATGCCCCATCTGGGGCATGTCTGGAACGGTTGCCCAAACCAGATTTGAGCGAGCATCCTGTGATGTTTCCAAACTCCTTGGCATTTTYCCCCACCAGCACACTTAGGAGCCTCTGTTTATGAATCCAGACCTGTACTGGCCCATTATTATTTTTTGAAAACAGTATTCCAATCCCTTTCAAAGGCAGGAAAATACATTAATATCCATTAAAGGGGGAACACYGTGACACTCGCTCTGACACTCAGATGGGATTTTCCCTGATGCAAAATGCCTCCTGGAAAAAAAAGTGCCTTTGTGGTGTGTCATTCCTGGGATTTTGCTGGAGTTTAGGAAACAGAGAAAACAAATAACATAACAGGAGGCTCCCAGGCAGCACGGAGAGTCTCTCACATACCTGGGGCTGAGCTGATGGCTGAGGTGGTTTATTCAGCCCTCTCCTTGGGGCAGAATTTCACTCCAGGTTTCCTTCCAGCAAAAGCAGAAGCCAAAAATGGAAAAAGGCAGAAGGAATGAYTCCTGCTCTGCATGGAGATGCGATGTTCACCAAGGGGTGGGTGAGGGCTGAGGACACGCTCGGCTCTGGACCAGCACCACCAGGGTTTGCCTCTCTCTTTCACATCCTCAGCACTATCTTCTCCCCTGGGAATTCCAGGATATCCCAGCACCAGGAGCTGCAGGATATCCCAGCACCAGGAATTGCAGGCTATCCCAGCACCAGGAGCTGCAGGATATCCCAGCACCAGGAATTGCAGGATATCCCAGCACCAGGAATTGCAGGATATCCCAGCACCAGGAATTCCAGGATGTCTCAGCACCAGGAGCTAGCCCCCTCTGACTGCCCCTGTTATCAGGGGATGAACATCACAATGGCTTTGAGGCCAAAAATGCCCACGGGATGTGGGGATGTACTGGGGGTGCAAATCATCCTCATCCCTCCTGCCCTGGGCCCTGGCAGGGTGGGTGTCCTGGCACCAGCAGCAGGGTGCTCATCCCTTGGAGTTTTGGGATCCAAGGGGACCCCTGCACCTGSCACTCTGCATGGGGTAATCAGCTGTGCTGTTACCATATAATTTATTTTTGMGGCTGAGGAGTGGGAAAAGGGGAAACAGGGGGTTTCTGACTGCCTGAGTCCTTTGCAGTTTCCTAGGAGATGGGCTGCCCACACGGAGCTGCTCCCCTGTCCCTGCAGTCACCCCTGCGGTGTCCTGGGGCTGCCCTGATCTCACCCAGCAGCTGAGCTGCACAGCCTAATGACAGATAAACASAATTTTTAAATACTTATTTTGAAAATAAAACTTAAAAACATTTTAAAAGAAAAATTTAAATAGCAAGGTTTTAAAGATAAATATGTTTAAAATGACAAAATTAAAAAAAAAAAAGGATATTTTAAAAAAATTTAAAGAAAATTTAAGTGCCAGGGTGTTCCAGCTTCATGTCCCCTGCCCTGACACTCAGCAGGGGACCCTGGATGTGTCACTAAGAGGGAAAATAAACTCCATGCACAGCCTGAGGCCGAGCTGGGTGATGAGCATCCCACCCTGCTCCAGGCTCTTTGCTGCCTCTGGACCATCAGAAATGTGCCAAAASAGGCCATTTGTGCCATATCTGCAGCAGTGGGGCTTGGGGAAGTGACCTTCAGCGGGGCCGGGAGCCCCAGCCCGGCTATTTTTAACGGAGCAGCAGCGGGCGACAGCGCCTTTCCTTCCTCTTCCTCCTTCAGCAGCACTGAACAAAGGGAAACCAGATAAACCTCCACAAACCCTCGGCTTCGGGGCAGGGAAGCCCGAGAGAGAGAGAAAAAAGCAACCCAGCACATTTCTGTGCAGTGTCAGGATGGATGGTTCAGGCTGAGAATCGGGAAAACCCGGCAGTGACTGTTTTGTAGCAAAAAAAACCTGCAGCTGTGTGTGAAAGGGATTGGTTTGACTGAGGAATCAAGCTGGAAGGAGCAGAGGAAAAGAAAAAGTGGCAGCATTTTTTTTTCCCCCCGAAGTCCCAGGATCTTGTTCCAACACTTCTTAAGGGGAAAAAAGGGAATTTTTCCCTTTAAAGATTTAACTCTATGTAAGAAGCAGGGGGAATCCCCAGTGATAAAARTCATAGAAGTGTTTGGGTTGGAGAGACCAAAATGAAAGGTTTTATTTATTTTAGCCCCCTTTACCAATACTTTTCCTGTATTTTTCATCTTGAAAGGAGAAGCCAAGTTCACCATCACCCTGATTTGACACCCACACCAGGAAAATTTCTCAACCATCTGAAAACTGGCYATGAATTACCAACACACTGCTATGGCTCCAGGATACCTTATTCTTCTGGGTGCACTGATACCCCAAAAAACCTGGGCCACATCCCTGCACCATTCCCCAGAAAACACAAAGGTGTTCTGCATCAAAAAAATGGGCTGTCAGTCAGTGTAATGGCTGTATTTACAGCTTCAGAGKGTGTCTGTGTTTTGCAGGTAGTCTGCAAAAGAAGTGGAAACATTATGTGGAGGGAGGTACATAAGTATGGGGCTATTTATAGCTCACAAATACATCGAGCGCTACCTACAAGCAATGTAAAAGAMATCGTTTGCCAAATACTTCACATGCTGCTGTCAGCTTCTCCATTTCTCTTCCCTGAAATAAAAAAATCTCCTACATTAATCAGAGAGCAAATATATAGCTCGACAGGAACACCTTTTGGCTCCCCAAAGGAAGAACGTGTGTGATTGCTCAGTTGGTTTCGGTTTGGATTCTGAGCCCAGAATCACTGACGTCTGTTCACACCAAGGCTTTTGTGGGAGATGTAAAGCTTTTTTCCCACCATTTTTTCCTTCCAGCTTGAGGAATTGGTGATGGTTTTTCAGCCTGAGCATCCCTCCAGATCAAGCTGCTTCTGTTGCTCTTGCTGGGCTTAGGCCAAGCGGGTTCAGGCTGTACCTGTGGCCAGAAACCAGGGAGAAAGGAGGCAAAAATAAAAAGAAAAACCCAGAAAAACCAACCTTTTGAAATTCTCCTCTTTACATTGCTCCAGAAACARAGGCTTTGGGAGAAAATACATTCTTTAGATGACAGAATCATGGAATGGTTTGGGTTGGAAGASACCTTAAAGACCATCTAATTCTAATCCCCTGCCATGGGCAGGGACACCTGAGCAGGATGTTCCAAGCCCCATCCAACCTTGGACACTTCCAGGGATAGGGCAGCCACAGCTTCTCTAAGGGGAAGCACCACATCACATCCTTCTGAAACCAAGGGGCAGCTGCTTGTTTTTATTTATTTTATATGTTTGGTTTTTTTTTTATAAAGGCACAGCTCACTTTGCTCTCCTCACTGAAGTGCAGAGGCTTATGTGGCTCCTTCCATTCCCAGGGTTTCCCAAAAAAGTGTTTCCCCTTGCACACCATCCCCTGCCATGGCAGGAGGCTCCCAGGGGCCTCTGAGGTGCCACAGCCCTGGAGGTGTGCACGGATGAAAAGGAAGAGCTGGAGGTGTGCACGGATGAAAATGAAGAGCTGGAGGTGTGCACGGATGAAAAGGAAGAGCTGGAGGTGTGCACGGATGAAAAGGAAGAGCTGGCAGTCGAGGAGAAGCGGTGCCCACCTTCCCTTGGGCCATCAAGGGGCTGAAAATCAAATTCACTGCTGGAATTTTCCCCCAGTGCCCAGCCTGTGGGGCAGAGATTGGGGGAGCTCTGGGATGGATGGGATGGAGCCAGGCTTTGCTCGCCACCCCCATCACCGGGGCTGCCCTCGGTGTGGCGTCACCGCGGCCGGGACTCCGGGAACAACCTTCCCACAAAAATCGAAGCCGGGAATCTGGAAATAAAAATATCRCAGATGATTTCAGGCTTGCTGAAAGCATGATTGACTGTTTAATTCCCCACACACAGTCCTTTCCTCACGACCGGGGTGACTCAGCCCTGGCATGGATGTGGAGGCTCCTTATGGCTCCTGCCCTCGCCGCGGGAGAGGAAAGAGTCCCCTYGGAAAATGCTCGGAAAACRCTCAGAAAATGCTCRGAAAAYKCTYRGAAAAGGGGCCGAGCRGCCACTGCCAACTCAAACAGAGCTCAGCCCAGGTGTCAGAAACACCCACTCCAACAGCACCTTCCCCAACACCCCGGGATGCCACTGCTGCTGCTCAACCCCAAATTCCCGGGGTGCTGAGGGTGCTGAGAGGCTCCACTGCCGGGGACAGGATGGGGCCAGTGGGAAAGCCAAACCCAGTGTGTTTGGAATGTCACTGGGCTGGAATTCTGGTGCCACAGGATGACCTTTGGGTCCAGTGGTGGCCATGGGAAATGCTGCCCCATAAGGCAAAGGCTGTGCTGGGCTCAGCAGATCCAGGCGCTGAAGGAAAATAAAACTCCACAGCTCAAAGATGAGCCCCTTGGGGTAATTCACCTCCCAACGCCACTTCTCTTATTCCTGGAGAAAGCTGAGAGGAGGAATAGCAGAAAAAGCAGCCCAGTGAGTATGACCAGCATTGGCCCTGCATGGAGGAATGACAAAAAMAACACTGTCAAAGGAAAATGGGCTCCTTTGGGGCTGGCTTGATAAAGGACTGACATGGGGGCTGACATGGTTTGGGTCTCCATGGATTATTTTTGGTATCTGCAAGCCTTCAGCACACACTAAGTAAAAACAGCCCACTAGAGGTAGGGAAATCCTCCCTTGGCTGGCCCAGCTCTGCTTCCCAGAATCAGGAACAGCAGTGATTTTCACACCTTGTGCCAGTGGTGTCCCAGTGACCGAGCACAACCCCAGCCATTAAACAGAGCTGAGCCCAACCTCCACCCTCTCTGGCTCATTCTCCCTCCCAGCCAGTTCTTTCTGTTTCTGTCCCCTTGCCCASAGCCCCCAGTGCAGGATCCTCAGGGTTCCTGCAGCCCCCACACCGTGTCCCTGCGTGGGGGAYGAGTGGTTTCGTGTGAGTCGGCGTGTGCTGCGCCTGCCTCTTCTCCTGGAGTCTCTCACACCAATCTTGGCTTTTGTGCTATTTTTACACTCCAAGTTTCAAGCTGTAGACACGCAGTGAGTGCTCTCCAAATGTAAACCCCAGGATGCATATATTTAGAACCCAGAATTTCTTTAGGAAAGAAACCAAACAAGGTTTAGATGGATTTTTCTTTGATGCCTAAATTCACAGCTCTGGRGGAAGGACCACGCAGGGCATCTCCTGGTACTGGTGGGATGCAACTGTAGGACTTGGCTTCCTTCCTCCCACTCTTTGAAATGACACGTGCCTGTTTTCCAGCTTCCCTGTGAAGCCAGAAGCTCTCTCCTCTCAGCCAACCTGATCACACAAGCTCATGAGTCCCCAAGTGCTCTTTTAGTAAAATACAAGGAGCCAAATCAACATTAAAATGCAAGCATCCCCAGGTGCATAAAGACTAAGAGTGTTTGCAAGCCACCCAGCTGCATCTCTCTGAAGATGGAGCAGAGCTGAGCCCTTATCTCCTCCATCAGAAGCAGCCTGGGATAATAAGATATATWAAAAAAAATAAAAATCACAAGAACATTTGCTGCTGGAACTGCTTGTGGGGAGGGTGGGATGGCTGGAAGGAGCTGTGTGCCGAGGGAAGGGACGAGATGTGACATCTCTGCATCCACACTCAGAGCGGTGCAAGGAGCATCCCCCAGCCTGGGGCCACCCTGAMCTGCTGGCCTGGCCCTGGGTGGCCACCACGAGCACCCTGAACGCCAGCCCAGGGAAGCACAAACGAAACAGTTCTGAAAATTGGATTTGAAGCCGGTGTGGAGGCGGCTCTCTGCAGATGGCATCAGCAGCGGCTCCACTGCCAGCTCCACGGTGTGTCATCAGTTCTGCTCAGCCTGAAGTGATGCAAATATAGCAAACAATGTCATTGTTGCTAGGATTTTCGGGCTTGGGCTGCCTGGCCAGGCTGGGAGTGCACGGAGGGGCTGGGGAAGGACGGCCACCAGGAATGGTGTTATTATTTCAGCTGAAGAGAAAGATGAGTAACTTCTCCAAAGTTTGAGTCCTTCCAGGGCGAAAATGAGTTTTTTTGAATGGGTCAGATRATCAGTAACATGTCTCTAGGACACGAAAGCATATCCCCTGTGGGGTTTGGGATGGTGGCAAGAATAACCTCATGTGACCCAATGCCCTGCGTTTGCTCAGCCCCAAACTCTGAACTCACTGAAACACCTCAACCTCAATACACAAACTGACCAGAAACTGGCATTTCTGAAACACCAGACACCCCTGAAACTCTCCCCCAGTGCCACACTGACCACAATGCCAGGGCAGCAATAGGGATGGAGCCCTGTTGGGCCCTTCTGCACCTTCCCACTGCATCCCAGCCTTGGCCAACACACAAGACATGGCACAAAGCAAATGTTCCAGTGGCAGTGACTCCATCTCAGCTTTTCTGCCCTGGCAGCAGCAAGGACATGAGACAGTGGCTTTGCCATCCTCTGCCCACACGGCTGGCCCAATCTGGCCTCCTAGTCCTTGTTTTGCTCCACTCAAAACCAGGATTTTCCTTTTAAAAGCTCTGTGCCCAATGAAGTTGTGTGCCCAAGAAGGGCAGTGGAGCTGGGGAAGRGCCTGGAGCAAAGGATGAGGAGTGGCTGAGGAAGAACAGGAGGCTTGGGGGGGATCTTCTCACTCCCCACAGCTCCCTGGCAGGAGAGGGCAGCTGGCCAAGGTCATGCTCTGCTCCCAGGGAACAGGGACAGAACAAGAGGACAGGGGAGGATTGGATTGGATATTGTTGAAAATTCCTCTTGTGAAAGGGTGGCACAGCCCTGGCACAGCTGCCCAGGGSAGTGATCAGTTCCCATCCCTGGGGGGGTTTRACAGACGTGAGGATGTGGCACTTGGGGACATGGGTTRGCRGTGYCCTYGGCAGTGCTGGGGGAGCAGTTGGGCTCCATGATCTCAGASGGCTTTTCCAAGCTCCATAAATCYAGGAATCTCTCMTTCTGTGACTCCCTGMTCCAAAACCCCTCAGGGGACACACAGCTCCCAGGGCTGGTGCACCCTCCTCACACAGCCCACACTGYCTGCAACACAGCCCCGTGCAGGGACGTGCCAGGAAAATTCATTTCCACCTCATTAACTGCTGATCTGTGCAGCCAGAGGCTGCTTCAGCTGGGAACCTCCAGCCCTCCCATTCCATCCAGAGGCAGCAGGACACAGGGTGTCCCTGGCACGGGGCCGAGGGGACGGGGATGGGGAAGGAGAGGGGAACAGCCTCGCACAGGAAAGCCTGGAGTGCTCCATCATCTGAACATCTGACATCCAGCCTCAGCCTAACCAGCTCCTCATCCCTGGAAATATACAACCCTGACCTATTTCCAGGGAATGTGAGTGCCCTTTTAAACAAATCCCTGACAAATGAAGGCAAGAAACMATTTCCTCCCTATTTCCTTCCATTAGAAATGAAACACTGCCATTAATCACCAATAAAGAAATAAAAYTCCTAAATGATCTGCTAGTGACTGGTTGAGTCAGGTCCCTCTCCTCGAGCTCGCCATGGACCCAACCCCAGGCACAACTGGAATAATTCTGGCTGTGCTGAGCCAAACCATTGCTCTCTCCCACATTCATTGCATTAAAAATTAAATAGAGGATGCAGAGCTGCTGTTGAAGGACATGCTGGGCTTGCTGACGCTCAGCCCTATGTGTACCCCCACTTTATTACTTCTAATTATTTTTAATTTTTAATCTGATTTTTTTCCCTCCCTCCAGGAAAAGCTTGTGTGCAAGAACCCTTTAGGAAAAAATCACACCCTGCACTGGGTACAAGTTATTCCTGGGGAGATTCCAACTGGAAACAAGWGGWAAATTTTTCACAATGAGAACAATCAGCCATTGGAATAATTTCCCCAGGGAAGTGGTGGTTTCCCCAACACTGGACTCTTAATATTTGGCTGGATGTGGTGCTGGGCCATCTCGTCTAGACTGTGCTTTTGCCAAGAAAGGTTGGACCAGATGATCCTTAAGGTTCCTTCCAGCCTGGGATTCTGGGATTCTGTAAAATATCAGGCTCTCTTAGAAAGAGCTGTCGTTTTGCAAACCCTCCAGCCCTAGAGGCTGATCCCACTCCCTGCCAAAGGTAAATCCCAGGAGAGAGCAGGGATCAAACCCCGTGGCTGTGCCATTATCACAGCCCCAGGGAAGCAGCCTGTCCCTGGGACWCCGTGTCCCAGCCAGGCAGTGCCAGCAGCAGCAGCTTGCTGCTAGACGGAGCGATTATCCCGACGAGGAGGAGGGCAGACACTGCTGGCACAGCGTGCGGGAATTCTTCCTGCACTTCTAGGCTGGGTTTGTCAGGATAACTTGGGGTTGATTTGCGTTTTTGGAGGCAGATTGGAATCCTTCTCATGCACCATGAGCAGGGCTGTTGGCAGAGCACAGCCCAGCATGACCCTGGGTGGCCGTGCTGGATGCAGCTCCCAACACGGGCTCAGGGCAGGGTGTGGGTCCTGCCCCAGCATCCTCACTGAGGCACAGGGGTTTTCCATGCCCCAGCTTTAGGGAAATCCCTGAATGCTTGTGCAGATCGTGCAAAAAGCTCCCTTTCCTCAGGCAGGCTGGCTCTTGCAGTGATGATGGGGATGTTGAGCACTTGGAGATGTTTCTGTCTGCTCAGAGTGATGCTATGTTCTCCTGGGAAATGGGGACCCTTCAGAYAATCACAGAATGTTTGGAATGAACCTGAAAGATCATCCCATTCCCACTCTCCCTTCCAAGTGCAGGGACACCTTCCAATACCCCAGGTTGCTCCAAGCCCCATCCAACCTGATCTTGGACACTTCCAGGGATGGGGCAGCCGCAGCTTCTCCAGACATCTTGTGCCAGGGCCTCCCTACCCTCACAGGGAAGAATTTATTCCTGATATCCAATCTAAATATCTTCTCTTCCCGTTTAAGCTCATTCCTCCTTCTCACCTCCAACTTCCATGCTGGGGTGAGCATGGACCCGACCCTGGGGTGTTTGTGCCTCGATGTTCRTGTCACCCCTGGGGTCACAGCCGAKTCGGTTACGTGGCTGCAGGATGGGGATGTGGGCAGGAGCCACCTCTTGCACCCTCCAATCCCCCCCTACCCATGCTGGGACTGTTCTCAGGAGCGAACATCACAGGAAAGCATGGCACAAACCCCAGGGCTGTCCCCAGGAGCCCTCGGGTGCTGCCCCGCAGCTCCAGCCCGAGCTGAAGCCGCTCCATCCCTGCACGGAGCTCRGCGCTTCCTGCCCCGCTCTTATCTCCTCAGCCAGGCGGCTGAAGGAAGCCAAAACCACCCTCACGCTGCTGCTCGGTGGCTGCTGGCCAAGGGTGCACTTGTGTTCCACAGAAACACCGCAGGGCTGCTCCCTCCTGCCCCGGGCACAGCCCACGGAGCTGGGCTGGCAGCAGCCAAGGGTGGCAGCGTGTCCCACAGCCAGTACAGACTGCAAATAAACATTTCTGACCCCAGCTCACTCTTGCATTGCTCAGTCCCCACATGGACACATTCTTGCCGTGAATCCCAGCCCTGCGGATGAGATGGGATATTTGAGATCCCACAATACAGTGGAGCACCCCAAGGTGATGCTGCAAAGCCTTCAGCAACCAACCATGATCCACAAAGGAGATCGAGCCCCTCAGCAAACCCTGGCTGAACAGAAAGAGCAGGGAATTTACTAAATAAATTGTGCTGGAGGTCATTTATCTTCATTAAAATACCCTCACACRGGCAATGCATCCCTACAAGGGGCTGGAGACATTTTGGGGCGAGGTGCCTGGTGCCTTCGGTGTTTTGCACCCTGCAAGCACACAAAGAAATGCCAAAAACATGCAGAACCTCGATAAGGTCAGCGGGTAGGAAATGTAGCTGAAATCCTTGAGTTTCATAAGGGGCCGTGACAATAGCCCAGAGAGCTGCCAACTTTCCTTTCACGCACCGAGCGACAAGTGCTCTTGGAAACTTCAGCCTCTCTGCAAAGAAAAGAGATGGAGGAAAAAGAAATGTTGGAGGAGGGAGTTTTGGGATGRTTTTCTGAATTTCAGCTAGTTTTGCTGTAGGATGGTGAGAAATGCCCCCTCAAGATGCCTGAGCTGAGGCAGCCTTTGTTCATCCCCAGCCCAGGAGGGAGCAAAAGAAATAAACACCAAATTCAAGAGCAGAGGAAAAACACAATGTTTCYAAATAAATATTTAGGCTTTGCTGTGAACTCCCTGCTGCAATTGCTTCCATCACATCACGTTTTGCATTTCAAAGCTGGGATTTTCAATGCAAATGCTGCTGAACAGCCAAACACGGCCCTGGCGTATTCCAGGGGATCCCAGGGTTACAGGGCACCCTCTGCTCTGGGATCTGCCCCAAGTTTGGTTCCTGGGGAAATCCTCAGTGCAGCTGGAGGGTGGGATGGAGSTGAAAATCCTCTGAGGAATTTGCTCAGGGAGGTGTTCAGATTAAGCAATTTCTCCTTCCTGGTGGAGATGGGGAGCTACCAGGGCTGCCGAGGTGATCACACTGYCCTGCTGGGGACAAGGCAGCTGTGAGCCAAGAATTTTCATGCAGCAGCAGAAATGGGTGAAAAAGCAGCGTATTTGAAAGCTGAGCTCTGCAGTGGTGTGTGCCCTAATTGAGGTTGCAGAGACCCAACTTCAAAACCCCAGTGAAGTGTTTGGGCCCTGGGGGGTGCACAAAATCCTCCCTGAGCTCCCTCCCTGGGGGCTGGGGACCCTGTGTGTCCTCGAGTTTGGGCAGAGCCAGGAAGGGCCACAGGGCCACCCTTCCCCACCATTCCCAGCAGGGACAGGGAGAGCCCTCCCAGGGAAGCAAAAAACATCCACAGCCAGAGCAATTGACATCTGCACAGGTCACCGGGCTTGCAAAGCGTTCGGGATTTGCATTTGATTAAAATTAAGTGCTAGGAAAATAAAGGCAGCCAGTTCCTTACTGCAGCTGGGCCAGGGTGAGGTCTGCTGGTGGGAGCTGTGTGAGGGAAAGAGCAGGGGTGGGGAGGGCAAAACCACACAAATTTGGTCTGAAAGGGGCTGGAGAAGGGCTGGGAGCTGGGGATGCCAAATGTGGCCAAAGCAAACACGCTCCGGACACCTCACAGAGATAGCTGGGATTTGTCGCCTCCGCTCYGACACGGAATTTGTATATGGAAAAAACATGCCAGGCGCATGACAACGGAGCTGCTCCATCTGGATAAATAGTTAACAGGGTAGTCAAAATAGCCGGTGCTACAAAACAGCTGCTGGGACAGGAGACAGCAGCACAAGCGCCGCTGGAAAAACGGGGCGGAAGGAAGGAAGTGATTGAGCGAGGGGATGTGCCAGAGCAGGACAGGGAACAGGCAGCAGCACAGAGCCCCACGTGAGCCAAGAGCCCCCAGCACTGCCAAGGCACAGCGCTGCTCCCCAGGGCTCTGCTGAGCCTCTTCCGAGAGCATCCCAAAAAATGGGGCTGGAGAGGTGTCTGTGCTCCTGGGCCAGCACTGGCACCCTGATCTGGCTCAGGACCAGGACACAGGGGTGACCCAGAGCAATGGGGGCACAGCAGAGAGCCTGGAGCAGGGCTCCTGCCCACCAGAGAGCTGGGAGCAGGAGATGCAGGGAGGGACGTGATTCTGGACCTGGAAGAGCTGGATTCTGGAAACAGAGGAAGAGCTCACATGAGAAACGCTGCCTATCCTGGGCAGGACATCACACATCAGCAGGGCTGTGGGCTCMCTGAAAAGGGCTTTGAAGGAGGGACTGGCCCTGACTGACCAGGCAGAGCTCAGCCCTACTGACAGCCCTGAACCAGCTCCCTACACCTGCAGGCCTGGACTGATTCCCCACAAGGCATGGTGTCACCAAAAGGGAAGGTTTCCAGCAGACAGCTCATGGACTGGGAGGTGTTGTCCCACAATCCATCCCCTGCACCAGCCCTGGGTGAGGAATGAGCTGGGAGCCAGGGATGCCACCAGGAGCCATTTCCCCACGGCTGGGACAGAGGACACCCAGCCACAGCTCCCAGCTGTGGGACGGGCCCAGCACCTCAATGCCAGCTCTTCCCCAAGCACATCCTCAAGGACAGGGAGGCTCCTGCAGCTGGGAAGGGGCTGGCACAGCTCCCCCATCCCCCAACCCCTGGAGGAAAGCTCCCGATGGGAATGGCTCTGCAGGAGGAAAGGGATGGAGCCCCTGCACACCCATGGGTGCTGATTGCAGCAGGAGAGATGTTTGGGTCAGAGAAGTTTGGGTGCACAGGAGCCAAAAGAGATTTTGGGAAGGAAAGGGATGATGASAACTGTGACTCTGGAATCGTGTCCTGGGGACACATGTGGTGGCACCAACTTTGAGATGCAAAGTGCTTGTGTCTTCCTTGCTGCAGCCCCCAGAAGGGCTGCAGGGAGAGCAGTGCTTCATCACTGGGCCTTTAATCCCAAAGGAAAAYCCCAACTCATGGGTTTGGCCATGCTGTCACATGGTTGATTTAAGAGCCGGCAGCCTCCCCAGGACCTCTCCCACCCCTCACCTCCCATCTGTTCCTATCATGGGCAGGGATGTGACCTCTCCATCCTGGTGATTTCATTCCCAGCACTGATTCCCTGACCCACTCCATCCCTGCGATTTCATTCCCAGCACTGATTCCCTGACCCACTCCATCCCTGCGATTTCATTCCCAGCACCGATTACCTGACCCACTCCATCCCTGTGATTTCATCCCCAGCACTGATTCCCTGACCCACTCCATCCCCTCTGGCGCAGGGAAAACACCTGGAGCAGTTCACAGACCTTGCAGGGATGTTCCAGGGAGAAACACACCTGTGCTCACCCAGCCACAGAGGGGTTTGCAAGAGAAGATTTCCTTTTCAAATGCTATTTGCATGATAGGTGCAACCTGCAGCGCTCGTTTGTTAATGGTTTCTAATTGATTTCCTCAGCCCCAGCAGTGCYGCTGGCGGGAGCAGCAGATGCTCCGGGTGGGTTTGAGCACGGCGAGAGGAAGTGTTGCAGATGGCTCCAGTCCCCAGAATCAGGCAGTGCAGGATGGATTAAAAAAATTATTGTAAGATTTATTAACCCTTCAAGAATTGTTATTCTATGATACAGCTGGAGAAACAGGGATGAGAGCTYGCTCTGTAATTTCCAAGCTGGAAAATGCTCCAAAATGTCAACGTTCCCAGGGAAAATTAGGAAAAAAAAAAGTTGTTCCCCTTTAGCCAAAACATCGTATTTCTGCAAAGTCACTTTGTTTTCTTTGTGATTTGTCAAAGCTGGTAGCAGAGTGCAAAATAAAACAAATTATTTCCAAACAAGAGTAACTTTACAATAAAAAAATGTAAATATTTGTCCTGACGGAGTGAAAAGGGCTGCTCCAACATTGTCAAGATCTTCCCTYACCCCTTCTCCCCCACCCAGCATGTTTTGCTTTAGTTTTTACAAGAAATCAACATTTGGAGAAAGCTTTTGGATTTTCCAATGGAAAAGAGCTGGAGGGACACTCTTCCTACAAGTTCCGCCAATTAGCGCCTGGCTCCACAGCCCGCGGCYGCTGTGAATTTTCCACTGCTGGAAATCTTAAATATCAAAACTGGATGTTTTCCTCCAAGACAAATGGGACCGTGCACGGGGCAGCTGCCGCCACAACCCTCTGCCTTACAGGAATGTCCAGCTCAGCGTGACCCCTTTCTCCAGAAAAAGCTCATTTTCCACCCAACAGCAGCTTGGTTTTGTCTGCCCGTGGGACGATGAGCAGYGGGAGAGCCGGGACATCCCTGAAATCCTTCAGCTGCTCCCCTGCCCTTCCTGCTGTGCACGCCAGCACTGCTCYGTCCCTTCCGGAGCAGCTGCCCAGATGTGCTCCCACTGCGCTCCAGATGTGCAGCATCACTGCAAACCTGCAGCAGTGTGCCTCCACAGAGCTGGAATCAGGGACATGGCTCATGTTATATCAGCTGGAACACGGAGCCAGGGCTCAGAACRTGCATGGGGAGTGCCCAGCACAGGGGCAGACAAGGTGCAAGGCTTTAGTGATGCTGCCAAACCCAGCCTTGTTTCATTAAGACCATTAAAGGTCATTAATGTTTTCCCTTTTAAAATTATAACCCACGCACCGCACAAATACCAAATACATCCCATTAATCAAAAATACAATTTCCAACACTTTCAGAGGCGACGCCAAAGCAGCGGGACAACAAACAGCAACAACATTCGGGTGAAATCAAGAGGTCTCAATTAATTATTAYGCTGCACAAAAGTAGAGTCAAATCCTGGAACTGCTCCTTGCCCAGCCCGTTCTTTTCACCAAGACCATCAAGAGTCCGGGTCCGGCTCGGGCATCGCTTTGGGTGCCAGGCGGATGTGCTGGGGCTCTGGAGCTCTGAATCCAGGGGGATTCAGCCTCACAGCCCGGGGGTGGCTTTYCCTGGCAGGCTCCAGAGGTTTCCCGGTGCTGTCCCGGTGATCTCGGCACGGTGGTGACTCAGGGGCAGTGCAGAGTGTGACTCAGCCGTGCCGAGCAGCAGAGCTGAGAGGCAAAAACAGAGGATCCTCRGCCTTAGAGATGGGACCAAACCTCAGCTGCATCTGCAAGGGGAAGAAGGGAAACATGGGAAGGCAAGAGCAGGATTCCTGTTGTCGAGTCACCCTGTAAAGGTCACAAAGACCCCTCTCTGCTCACAGAATTGCTGTTGAAACCCATCTCCATCTGAACCTGGTGCAGGAGGAACACCTTGCCAATGAAGGACAACTTCCCCAGGGGAGTTTCCATCTCTGGGTGTTTCTCTGGGAGCACAACAACCACAACTCATGAATGTGGGAAGTTTTTTCTTTTTTAAGTGTCTCTAAAAGGCAATGCAAACACCTTGGAAGACTCCTGGTGCCAGGGAAAGCAGAGTCCTATGGGGGAAAAAGCCTTTCTGAAGCTGTGCTGAACCCAGGGGCCAGGGAATTTCCAGCTGCCCAAGTGGACACATGAGGTTGATATCCCAAAGGCACTAATTTTCGGGAGTTTTATGCATGAGGAGAGAAGCACTTGTGCTTTTCTGTATGATGTATCTGCAAAATCTTTGCTGATGGGCCACAGGGACATCACCATTCCTGACCTATCCCAAGGAATCTGCTTCACTTGGGCTCCTGGCTCAAACAGCACCATCCCCAGCCCTGCCTGCACACAACTTACAGGTAAAAACCAGAAAACAAAGCCATGCTAAGGGGCCCTGGCTGAGCAGGCTGCTTTGAGCCCATTGCCTGCAGAAAAATGATCCCAGGGGAGCAAGGAGTTTCCTTAATCGGGAAGGGYAAGGAGGGCGCAGGACCAGGGCAGGGCTTTTCTCAGTATTTTTATTTAGGTGGCAGAGAAATCTGCCAGCAACAGAAAGGAGCTGGAAAAACAAACAGGTGTGTCTGGCTGCAAAGGGGCCGTAGCTATAGCAATGGGACAGGCCCTGTTGACAAAAGGCTGCACAAAGGACCTTCTTGAGAGATTAAAAGTGGTTTATGAGCTGGCAGGGTTTCCCGGGACGGCGCCGGGGCTGGATCACGGCCGTGGGAGGCAATGGCTGAAAAATCAGGATGGGGGCACCGTGCCCTGAGCACAAATCTGCCTTCTCCAGCATCCCCCAGGGCAGAGCCAGGGTGGGGTTCCTCAGCAGCTCATGGAAATGGGTGTTGATGCACGGGGCTGCTCCCTCGCTCCCAGGGTGCTGCTTTCTGCGGGAAATCCAGCACAGRACTTCCCCGCAGGGACTGCAAACTCCTTTTTTTCAGGAGCCCAGGAATAAAACACTCTTTGCAAAAGGCAGAGCCGTCCCGGTAGCGTCACATGGGGTTTGCAGCTCGGAGATGCTGCACTGGAGCGGGTGCGTCCCCACCGAGCTCGGCAGGCCCTGCTCCCTC
>NW_026623483.1:665467-694265 GCF_030028575.1 Malurus melanocephalus | reverse complement strand
GGGACGGGCAGAGCTCGGGCAGGGACAGAGCCGCTCCGAGGGACGGGCAGAGCTCGGGCAGGGCTGGAGCCGCTCCGGGGCACGGGCAGAGCTCGGGCAGGGCTGGAGCCGCTCCGGGGGACGGGCACAGCTCGGGCAGGGCTGGAGCCGCTCCGAGGGACGGGCACAGCTCGGGCAGGGCTGGAGCCGCTCCGAGGGACGGGCACAGCTCGGGCAGGGCTGGAGCCGCTCCCGGGGCACGGGCAGAGCTCGGGCAGGGCTGGAGCCGCTCCGAGGGACGGGCAGAGCTCGGGCAGGGCTGGAGCCGCTCCGAGGGACGGGCAGAGCTCGGGCAGGGCTGGAGCCGCCCCGGGGCACGGGCAGAGCTCAGGCAGGGCTGGAGTCGCTCTCGGGGCACGGGCAGAGCTCGGGCAGGGCTGGATCCGCTCCGAGGGACGGGCAGAGCTCGGGCAGGGCTGGAGCCGCTCCGGCAGGGCCGAGCGGTGCGGCTGCCCCGGAACGGGCGCTCCCCGGGCCCCGAACGGGATGCGCCGTTCTCGGCTGAAGCAGCTCCGGCTCCGCTGCCTGGCGGGGGCTGGGGCAGCGCTTGAGGTAGCGTGGCGGCGAGGAAATGAGATTTTGGTGCAGAAGAAACTCTGCAGGAGCAGCAGCTACTCAGCYTGGACAGCACCGGCACCGCGGCTGCTCGGAGCCTTCGCGGGACAGCAGAAAGGTGCATCCAGCGCTGGAACAAAGCTGGGCAAAACCCCAAGGAACTGGAGGGATCTTTCTTGTGCCTTTCTAACAATGGCTTTGGCTGGGAGGAAACCTCGCGGAGCAGAGTAATTCCAAGCAAAGGGGACAGGCCCTGGGATCTCGTGGACATGGAGATCCCATCCTCATCCATGGATATCCCCCGTCAATTCAACATGGCCTTAATTAAAGAGAAGCTATTATGTCCCAGCAGTAGCTCTGCTGGTGCTAAGCATTATGAGTGCAAAAATGAGTGGAGATTTGCTTTATCCTCCGAGAGCCTTTGAGTTTTTGGTAAATAAAGCAACTATTCTCAGCTCCCCAGGTCCTGCCCCCCAGGGGATTGCCTTCCCTGACCTGAGGAAAAGGCAGGAGCCGGAGCAGCGAGCACAGAGCACACCCTCCCAGATGCCATCAGYTCTGAAGAGGCTGAGCCATCTTCTGCACAAAAATAAGGTGGCAAAAGATCAAACACATCACGGCGTATTTTGAAACTGGTGATTGAGTAGGGGGAAAAAGTGATGTCGTTTAAAATCCTGTAGTGTATCCAATACTGACCCCACAGAGGATGAAATGTTCTATTAAAATATTAATAGTCACAGTGAAAAGGAACAAAAACAAAAACCAAAACAAGCAAACACCACCACCACCCCCACCACCCCACASACAAAAACATTGATGGGGAGAAAAAAGCCCAACCTGCTACTCAGAGGAACAAAAACCCCAAGGTGTGAGGAGTGGGGGGATTTATGGGAAACCATTGACATTTTTGATTAATGAGCTTTCTGTGGGTGTTTGATGTAGAGAAGGGTAAGACAGAAAAGCAGACATGACTTATTCTCAAGCAAGTTGATGAGACTAAAGGTCTCCTGACTCAACATTTCTCCTGACTCAAGAATTCATCTTTTTGTTTTCTGCCTTTGCAGATCCTGCTGGATGCGAAGGAAAGCCGCACGATTTGCGCACTTCCCATCAACAGCCCGGTCTGTTTAGGCTCCAAGACAACCAAACCAATTTAAAGCCTACCATCAAAAGCTAAAATAGATGTGCTTAAGATTACACCTTAATTCCATATTTAATTTGATCCAAGGTAAGCACAGTGATGATCTGAAGCCCCACTAAATGTCTACCTACACATGCACACTGAGGKCCTGACGTAGGAGATGACTTACAGGGGAGGAACGTCTGCACAGGATGCTTTTGCAGATTAGAAAGTACAAAGCATGAGGGGAAGCATTTCCTGTGATTCCTCAGGTGTTTTGTTGGTTATAGAAATGTTATATGGTTGAGGATGTTTAAAATCTTTGGGTGTCTGAAAGGCAGCGAGGTGAGAACAGAGATCCAGCTCCCGCCACAAAGGTGTTGAAAAGATCAGAGAATCACGGAATGGGCTTGGAAARGACCTTRAAGCTCATCTCATCCCACCCCCTGCCRCGGGCAGGGACACCTTCCACTATCTTAGGGTGCTCCAAGCCCTGTCCAAYCTGGACTTGGACACTTTCAGGGATGGGGCAGCCACAGCTTCTCTGGGCAGCCTGTGCCAGTGTAAGGGGAATGACTCTGTACAGAGCTAAAAGGAATTTGGTGTGGCCTTACCAACATCTCCTGGACCTGATGATGCAGCTGTGAGGAGATGCCAGCAAAGTGTTTTGGAAATAAGCCTGTGAGGGAGGGTACCACTGACAAATATGTGCAAGCACTTCAATTTGCATTTCCTTAGGTTTCATAAAACTGACTTTTTCCATGCAATGCAAGTTTAAATATTTGTTATTTGCACTGAAAATGTTAAGAGAAAACYTCCAAACTGCAGTAAGATTTATGCAGTAAGATTATGGAAAGTCAGACAGTGAAGTGGGGAATGAAAAGAAGAAAACAACTGAAAGAAAAAAATCATTGCAGTTGTCAGAAAAGGGTTAGGAAAAAGCTCCCCAGCCAACTGCTCAGCACCTGGGAGCAAAAACCCATCTTTCACACAGTCCAGTTATCCCTCTGCTCCTTCTTTTCCCATGCTCCCTGAATCCAAACACTGATTTTTATTTTTTTTTTGATTCGTATTCAAGGAACGGGAATCTCTAAATGCTAAAGACCATGACAAAACTGCCCAAGATTTCCACCCCTTTATCAGGAATGTTTGTGGATGTTTTAAGTTGGAAGAAAAAAGGAGTTTGGGGTTTTTTTTAAGTTTTTATTCCTGCATACCCACACGTGAGGCCCACTGCAGTCTGGGCTGGAGCTGGGCACCAGCTTTTTATTATTTGTTCTTTCTTAGGTAAAAATGAGGAGAGATTTTACTGCAGAATAGACCTCGTTACATTAGGCTTGATTGTCATGGAAAGAATRAGCTTTAATCTTACTTCCTTCACCTCTTACTTAATTTCTTCCTTATTCACAGTGGATTTCTCTTATTCACTTGAATCAGGGTTGACTACTTTGCTTTAAATACAGAGGTGAGGTGGGCCAGATTTCAGTTTCCCCCTACAAATCCCAGCACAGTTCCTGTTTTTCCAGGCCATTTTACCAACAGGCACTCTTTGTTCCAGTTATTATACAACCCGAGCTCCTGGTCCAGTGCTGAAAACCAACCTTTTTATATATACTAATGTGTTTTCTAACATTCTAGAGTTTTCAATAAAGGCCAGGCCATGCTTTTTGAGGCTTCCATGTTTGTGGTTTTGTCCCCTGGAAACAGGAATGATGCTTGTGCTGGTCCCCCCCCAGCAGACCCCACAGAACTCATTTCTGGGGAATTCACCAGTGRAAAGGGGAAGGACTAAATCAGATTATTGGGCCATGTTCTGCCCCAGTGTGCCCAGATTTTATAGTACCCAAGAGAGTTCCAGACAGCCATTCCAGGTTTAAAAGRGTATAAACAGCAAGGTCTTACCCTCATGTCTGTGAACGTATGAGACCCACTARAAACACCAAACCTGAGCTGGGCTGTGAAAATGCAGGGATTGRGCCAGTTCTGTTCCTAACATAGCTCAGCCTTCTCCTGAAAGCAGAATTTTAGAAGTCACCCACCTCTAAACTAACTAGCAGCTTACTTTTGATCTCTTGGAAGAAAAACAGTCTTAATGAACTTGATCTGAAAAGCAGATTCAAAGTGCTCTGTTACATTCCAATGCCTGGCTACATTTCAGAGCAATTACACGGAATTTGTTCAGCTTTATCAGCTGAAACTTCCAACCTGAGGGAACAGTCCTCACTCTCCCACAGCCTCACAATCCTATTATTTATTTGTGTTTAATAAAAATGCCTAATTAGACCATTCTCCAAGGAAACAGCTTGCAGCTTTAGGCAAATACAGAAAGATGTTGACTTCGACACAGCCCTTTCCTCGAGCCAAACCCAAGGCAAACAACCTTTTCAATGAAAYCCACTGGACCAGGGAGGCACAAACACCTCTGCTGATAAACATCACTAATTAGAATCAACACCTACTAATACAAATCTCAGCTTTACAGGAGGCATCTGGGGCCTCCAGATGCGCGTTTCAGGTCTCAAAGTAAAAAAACACAGCACTGAAACCAATGGATATCCACRGGAAAACTGAATTTTTAAGGTAACGCCACTGGAATGTAAACAGCAGGGCTGGAATTTAAGAGATGACTCCAGCAGTCTGGTTCCTGCATAGTTCGATGTAAGATCACATATTTACCAACCACATGAGGACAAGCAGGTTTGCTTACAGCAAATGGAAAATGAGGATTCCTACAAAAAACCCTGGATCTCACTGCAAACTCCAGCATGAAACATTCAGTGAGGAAAGGAGGAAAGCAAAGAAAAAACAGACACCATGTTGTACTTTTTTTGTTTTTATAGAATTTTTACAATATATTTCTCTTCATTTGCATATTTTACCCACATCTGTAGCTTTCTTTTTTACATGTTGAACTGAACTGGAATAAATCTAAAGGTCTGATATATTTTAAACAACTGATAAAAATTGCAAAGTAGTAAACCCGTAAGAAAAGAAATTATAAAACTCTYGTTTTTAAGTGTTTAATGAAAGCAAGTCAAATGTATCATTAGGAACAATATGGTTTGTTTTAAACACATCATAGGTGATTCAGGCAGGACAACTTTTTTAGTTTTTCTTATATTAGGCACATTTCTTTTCAGCATACCTGTTTTCCAGRCAGTTTTATACAATTCAATAGCATCATTCACATCCATTTGGAACTTCTGCATAATTTTCAAAATGTGATTGATCATGAATATTCATTATTGGTATTCTATTCCTCTTTCTTTAGAGCTACCAGAAGAAAAAAAAAAATAATCAGTGTTTCTTGTCTGTTAAAAAATCCATAATTAATGATTTGAGTTATAAGGCAGCAACAGATTCAGTGTCAACTCAGGTCACAGTCCTTCAGTTCCATCTAGTGGGTAGAAATTATATTTAGTGGACACTGTTCTTAGACAGTTCCTTCAGGGCAAGACGACTGACTCACGAGGCCAGTCACTGCTGGTAGAGTAAGTTGAGTGGTAATGCCTAGTAAGGAATTCTGGCCACTCCTGTGTCATCCTTGCAGCCTCATGTCTTCATCCAGAAAGCAAAAGGACAGTCCAACAGAAAAACAAAACGTGACTATGACAGAGCTGTGACAGATTCTATGAATGGTTTATTTACAGTCTTCATCCCTGATGTGAAAAAAGAAAAAGCCTTCTTTGACTGACCAGGCAGATCTCAGCAGCTGCACGGCTCAGCCCATTGCATATCCGTGATTCCTCAGCCGTGGATGCCCACGGAGGCAGTGAAGCCATTCTGCTCCAGAACAGCAGTTCCCAAGTGCTCACCTGCCCCATCCACAGGACTCCCTAATGTCAGTTTAGGAACRTCTCCTCTGATGGAGCAACTCCCTGTGCCCAGAATCTGTTCAAGCCATTCCAAGGTGTGAAGCAGTTGTTCCCCAGGGATCTCTGACAGCCCTGCAGGGAGCCTGCAAACTCAACACCTTCAGTGGATGTGGGAACAGAATGATCCGTGCGTTAAAGATACACCACAACCTTGACAATTCCCTTCCCATTGTGATGTCTTTAGGGAAATCAACTCAGGATGCTCAAGGAGGACTTTCAGATCAGCATCTCCCTTTCAGTCTCTACAAATACTACATTTTTCCTGAATCCTGGCATTCTCATATTTGCTTAGAGGGCCATCMCATTCCTGAAGGCAATGGCTTCAACATGGTGCTTCTTGGTCTTCAGCTTTAAGTCTTTCAGGCAGAATAATTACATTCTAATTCAAGCACTCGCTGTGCACTCTACAAAACAAAACTCTACAGCACTAGAGGCYATCCAAAAAAATCCAGGGGATGTATTACTTACTGCATGTTTCCCTCTCAGAGGGAGATTGGGCCACCRTTAAACTTCAGCCCCAGCTGATAAGACCATCAGTTCAGAGGACACCCCACAAAGCAGGGTTCCTGTGCACTGGTATTTGGGCACCACTCAAATTCTGGACTAGCAAGGTCAATAAATACATTCTGTCTTGACACAGCCATTGCTTTACACAACTTGCATTCAGTTACTATCAGAGCTTTTGGCTGCCTTTTTTTTTCCATAGTCCAATGTTGGAGTGAARAAAGGAAGAAGAAAATAATTAGCATTAAAAAGTAATCTGAATTTAACAGACCAGTTCTACAAACTGTGCAATGGTACACAGAATACACCCCCAAATCTTTCTGTGTTCTTTTTAACTCTTTGGAAAGGGAATAACCAATGTGGCTGTGCAGGAAGAAAGCCAATTTATTTCAGCATAGAAGGTCTGCAATTCATTCCATGTTCACTAGAGGAATGTGGTTATTGCTCTATAAGATAAGAGTGGATTGATCATTAACCCCACTCTGAGTGCTGGGAGTCCGGGCTCCCAACATTGCCAAGAAGGACCTCCTAAGCCACTGATACCAAAATCAGTGGGATTTTGGTAAAGGATAAAGGAAAAAAAGCCTTGTGAATAATTGATAAAGGAAAAAAAAAGCCTTGTGAATAATTGCTTGTAAAGATGTGATCTTTGAGAAACGTGTAAGTTTCTCAGTTCTTCATATCACCACTGCCCTGTGACTGAGGGCCAGCCTTTGCTCTCTGCACTACAATAATAGGCTATTTGAAATAAYACATTGGAGGTAAATCAAGGTAAGAACAGGCAACCCAGATGAATGAATCAAAGAACAGGAGAAACATAAAGCTCTTGCACGAGGATACTCTGAAACTCGAATCCTTCAACTGCTCTGCAAATCACCCACAATTTGTTTTACAACCTGGAGTTTAGTAAGAATTGAAATCCTTTTCCTTGGGTAGGAGCCTCCAAAGCAAAAATGACAGGATTCAAGCGTGGACCATTTCTGCAGCAGCCACCAGACTCTGGTTTGCCTGTTTCACTCCGAAGATGTATAACAGATGCTGCTGATGGCATCACCCCGAGTTCAGCAGTATTTTCTGAAGCTGACACGTTCCATGGATCAAGTTTCCTCAGGAGCAGATGATACCAACGTGGGGGCCTTCCATTCTCATACTTCAGCTACCTTCTTTCCTTTACTTCCTCTGAATAAAAAACAATATTGTTCTGTTTACTCTAACATGCTACAATATGTGCATACATAACTGTAGGCGATGCGTGAGTTACTTCAAGATGTGCTTTTTCATTGAAGTGCGCTGTTACTTTTACAAATTCTACATCAAGGTGGAAGGAAGGAAGGCTGCAGAGTGCTCATACACTGAAGCTGAAGGAACTTTTCCTGAACGGAGTTAAGATGTTTGTTCCAATGTCCTATGGACAAACTACTCTATCCCATGCACTCCGGCCTGAGCCAGTATTAAACATTCCAGAAACTTGTTGATTTGTTTGGATAGTTAATGGCAAGGCTGATAGCAGCAATGTTTTTCAGGGCCTAGAAGAGAAAAGGAAAAACAAAGTCACACTGAATATTCTCCTCAATCCATAAAAATCAACTCTACAAAAATCCTTGTATGAAACCAAACAGAAATAGAAAAATAAATCATGGAATGGTTTGGGTTGGGAAGGACCTTATAGATCATATTGTTCCAACCCCCTGCCATGGGCAGGGACAYCTTCCACTACCCCAGGTTGCTCCAAACCCCATCCAACCTGGSCTTAAACACTTCCAGGGATGGRGCAGCCMCAGCTGTGCAAGGACCTCCCCACCCTCACAGGGAAGAATTTCTTCCCAGTATCYCASAAAAGCATTTGTGCACAGTTCCCTCAGAACTTTCAGAGGCCTGTCAAGGTACTTTRCACTAATCTCTSTTTTAAAAACTCCACTGGGCAATGAGAAATCATTCAGTGTCTGCCACGAAGATCACAGACCCGCCCAGCCATGGGGCAGTGCAATCCYACCTGTGCTGTGCAGCGATGAAGATGATCTTCAGTATTTAAGGCAAGCAAATACTCCTGTAGAGATCCAAGCTCCTGCAGCCAGAAAATAGGAAATGAACACCAGTGGTTCCACCAAAGGTGATATTCTACTAATTAACATTAAAATGCCGATCACAGAGCAGTCTCCAAGAACCAAAGGTAYCAGAACTGCACACAAGACTCTCCTGGACTAGAGCACAGTTTGTGATCACAGAAGTGAGCGCATGACACTGCTCATATTTAAAGTTCAAAACCAACTCAATGAAAACCACATGAAAATACCTTTAAATTAATTATTAAACCAGTATTCCTCTAAGAATAAAGAGTGGCTTTAGGGCCTTACTAGTTATGACTTAATGTCCCATGATGGATAAGCCAACAGAATTCCCCTCTAATTAGAATTTGCTGCCACACTCCATAAGAGAAAGTTGTTAATGTTTCTGTCGCTCTGAGGGACTTTATCAAGATAAACTGCCTTCAGTGTAACATTGAATTCTCTATCATTTCCAACACTGAGGAAAAGAGTGATACAAATACAGCAACTGCTTACAGTAACTCTGTTTTCTGTCACAAAGAAGAGTTCTGCCAGTGCACGATGAAGAGGGAGGAGAATACCAGGCTTGGCTGTATCATGACATGAGTTGTTTTCCATATGGGTGAAAAGCTGCCAAAGTGGCTTCAATAAGGTGAGGTCACAGTCCCTGAAAAACAGTAATTTAAATGAAATTGTGATGCAATAGTGAATACCCACCATGCCTGTTTCTGAGAATGGGGAAGTGAGGGGGAAAATGAAAATCAATCAAATTAAAAAGAACCAAACTATACATTTGTGACAGTTACAAATGAACAGTAACCACTTTGCTAAATGCTTCTGCATCTACAGAAGCTTTAGGACACATATCTCTTCTAAAACTCAATTACAAGCTTAGYGGTACAACTAAAAATAATAATTTAAAATCTTTTTACTTTACAGAGAATCAGATCATCACTTCACCAGGTTATTATTTCATCCCTACCTTATTTCTGCAGTATAACTAACACAAAGAGAATAAATCTCTAGAAAATTAATTGAAATCTATCTTTGTTCTGTTTGGAGGTGATTTTCTTTTCTTTACAACAACATTTGAATTCATTGGACCTTTCTGAGGGCCARGAAAGAAGAGAAAGTAATAAATTTCTGCTATCAAAGCACTGTGAATTGTATCTGACAGGCAAATTAAGAATGCCTGCTTCAAATCACAGGGTTTTGTTTTTGCTTCAAAATAGTATCAGTTTATTATTTTGTTGCCCTGCCCTTTGCCATGGGTGCAGGATGTGGACTCACCCCTGGGTGCTGCACTGCACTATCTTCAGGAGGAGGTGGATGGCCTTGAGCCGCTGGTGACCCGTCTGGCGACACGCCACTCCCACCTGCCACTCCCAGATCTTGGCCAGAGGGAGGTGAGGAATTACCCTTTCCTCAGACAGCATCTGCTTTAGAATTTCAAACCCTGGAACAAAAGAAAATTCAAACAGCTTTAAAGTTTTGTAGGGAGAGATTCTGCTCACAGAGTGAGTTTTTTCCTTTCCATACAGCAAGAACTGCTCTGGCAAGTCAGAAATATTGAACTAAAATACCAAACAAAAATCTGAGATAAATCTAGATTACAGCCTGACATGGCAACTATTTTCTGAGGCAAAAACTTACATAAAAATTAGAAAGGATCATATCCAAAATTAAATTTTTGCCCAAATAAGGCAAACAAAACTCAAGCTCTCCGTATTACGTGCTATGCRGTAGAGTTTTGCTGATAGCAAATTATCCACCAGCTTCAATTGCATTAAAAATATTTAAACTCTAAAATAAACTAACAAAACCTCTTATGCTAGAAATTAGATCCAGAACCATCCTATTTTAATGGATAACCACTTTTAAAAAATGCAATTACCACTATTTCTGTTTCAAATTACGGCATCCTGGAGTGTTTACTAAATAGTCTGTGTAATTACTATCACATAATGAGATTTTGGATGCAAGTTACATTACTGTAAGTGTAATCTCCAAGTCTCTGTGAAGATTATGTATTTCTACCCCGAAGTCACAGAAGTAAGAGACATCAGCTGAGTTTCAACTTGAGCATAACTGATCACTTTATTTCTAAGACATTAAATRCAAATTCTAAATCAAGAAAAAGGGACAACCACAAGCCTCTCAAAGCTCAGCATAATGATTAAMATAGGCCATTTGCAAAACCTTCTGAGCATCTCTTACCTGTCTGAAACCTTCCCAGATGACCTGCTGTCACTGTAAACTTATAACCCCACTCAGTGTTGCTCATGTCAGAAGTGAATCGGTAGTAGAGYGTGTCTCCTGTGTGCAGGGAAGGAAGAAAGCCCACATTACTACCTTTGGAGTTAGTTTTCCTACCTCAAATACAATTTAAATGAAAATTCTGAAATTAGTTAATCCTAGATGTCTTCATTGGAGAGAGGTGGTCTTTTACAATCTGCTAACTATGAAACACACAAAACAGGGTGACAAAGTGRAGGCTGAAGCAAAACCCATAATAGTTTGCCCTGTCTAAAGATACTGGATAGGAAGGATAATGTCTTTTAGGTAGGATAATGTCTTTCACATTCTTGATAACTGCACAGAKGAAATGAAAGAAATTCCATATTTTGCACAAGTAACTTCCCTTTTCAAATTGAATTATTGGATCAGTTATGATTTATGAAGAAAGAACTCCCAATATTGGCAGCCAGGCTCTTTACAACAACACTTGAATTCATTGGACAAAAGATTTAAATTACTTAAAAGTAAAATTTCTGCTTATACATGTCATAAAATTAAATTGCACATTTTTACTCTAGGCAAGAAGACTGTTAAACTTCAGCACTTAAAAGTGGAATGACTATCAAAAGGTTTGACCATTTTACAATCAAGCAAAAAAACATTCAAAAGGTTTTTGTCATTGTAGAATCTACATCTTCAGAGATAAATCCTGGCAGTTGGCTGTAATGCTACACAAAACATCTTCTTACCTACTGTGCTCTGTAATACTACWGCTGTTAAAACAAAGTATCTTCCTGCTCCATGAAAAAGCCTGTCAGCCTGGGACAACCAGGCTATTTTTCA
Organism: Malurus melanocephalus; assembly: GCF_030028575.1. NCBI lineage: Eukaryota > Metazoa > Chordata > Aves > Passeriformes > Maluridae > Malurus > Malurus melanocephalus. The sequence goes on along the minus strand of NW_026623483.1, from coordinate 683,046 downwards.
TTGGGAAGCAGAATTTTCAAAGTTTCATGAAGAAGAAAAATTTTGAAAACATTTTTTAGGATTTAAAAGGAAATAGCTAAAAAAGAATTTCCTTTTTTTATCATGAAATGGAGCCAGTGTTCTCTCCTACTTATAGGAGAAAGTCCTGCCATCAAACAAAAAGCCCAGAAGCCTTTAAATGTCTGGTTTCAGCTAAAACCTGCTGAAATCAAGAGCCTTAATACAGACAGTCTTGGCTGGAAATGAACTTTCACAAGGTGAAACTCAAGTTTCACAGCCAAGGCRACTTTAAACAATGAGTCTTGAAGTTCAGCTCCTTGGCAAACCTCTGCAACTATTTGGGAGGAAAAGGAAGACAGAAAGAAGTTCACAAAAATCTAAAATAYTTCTACGGAACACACATTTGCTTCTAACTAGCACATCGTAACAAAAAAAAAACAAAACAGTGCCTTGTAACCCAAAGTGATTTGCTAAGAAAGTTCCTAAATCTCTTTACAGGTGCTGACAGTACCCGAAGTCAAGAGCTTCCTGCAGTGCCCCAGTGCTCAGTGGGTTAAAACAATGTAAAATCAGAAGCAGGGGGCTSTGCAGTCCTTGAGCTCCCTGGCATTTGCTCCTCACTGTGCTCTCACAAATGTGCTTRGAGAATCCAGAGTGCAGCTGGCAGCCAAATCCTGTTTTTTTCCCAGCTGTGCTCTGTGGCACAAGCTGGAGCCAAGGCGTTGGCACTGGCTCTCTTTGCTCAGAGCAGCAGCAGAGCACGGAGACACAGATAAGCCTATCTTTTTTTTTAAATAAAAAATGTGCTTCCTGTGGAAAGTAAGACAAGGCATAAACAATGTAAGTGAATACCGTGCAGAACAAGGACTGTGTTGGAACAGAATCAAGATCAAAATTTGTTTCCAGTAGCTGAGTGCATGCTTTGACTGAGGGGTGGAAAGAAAAGGTCACAGCACAACAACAGATAAGCCACTTTTGAGAAACAAATGCAAGAGCAGCACATCAGAGCAAACAGAGTGGGACAAGGAAAGGATTGGCTTTTTTCCTACACATCTCAGGAACATCCATATTCAGCTCCTCAGGAGTTTATGTCACGAGTCCCAGCAATATCCTTTAATCAGTGCATATTCACCTGGAAGCTCAAAGTCAGTCCATTTCTGTGGGGAGCCACTGAAGCTGTGCCGATCCTGCTGGAAATCGCTGCTGCTGGACATGAGCAGCTCATCACAGCCCTCCTCGGTGTTACACTGAGAGTCAAACTTGATGGAGAGGTAGATAGCACCGGGAATGTGAACTTTATCCTGAGAAATAAACACCAGAGCTTTGTGTCCTGTCACATTGTACCACCCAGAACCCACTTAACTGTCACCATACAAACAAGGGAGATATAAAACATATTACAGCATCTCTATGCATGAAAATCTATTTGGTGTTTTTACCCAGAGCTAATTTAACAAATGTAAAATATGGCCTATTGTTCACATTAGCTGTTAAGCATGTAAAATGAACTGCCAGCAATGCTTTGCTTTTGCAAAAGCAGTAATTGCTGCTGATATTGATCGCRTTGCCAGAACCTAAGGGGTTATACACATTTTAAAAATAAAAATCAGAAGAGTCAGGGCAGCAGGGAAATGAAAAATCCCAAGACTGCCCAGAGGCAGTAATTACTTACCAAACTATATCAGAAAAATACTTTCAAACAGTATCAAGAAACGAAAATCAAAAATTGTTTGTGTCAGGGGAAGAGACTATAATGAGAAATACAAGAAAAAAAGACACCACTCCTACTTTCATCTAGCATAAGGGARCAACAGGCCAACTGAAACAGATCTTTGGATGGAAGGGTAGAAATATTTGATCATYAAGGCTCTGAAACCATTTACAAATCTGATCTGCTTCAAATACATGCCCAGTAAAACCACGTAAGTTATGCACTCTTCACATGWTTGAATTAGAACCCCATTAAAGTGCCTGACTGAACACATTTCTTCACAGGGCAAAGCCTCAGCCATCTGACCTCACCCTTTTCCAAGCAACACTGAACAGACTTCACAGGTACTTCAAGCACAAAGTCCCCCAGATACCCAGGGGGAACTCTGAGAGGCTTCTGCTCCAAGCCCTTGTAGATTTGAGCTGCAAGCCAGGCACAGTAACCCACGTGTGCCTTACCTCAAAGTTTGTGTTGTTGTTGTAGGGATGCTGAGATTCCCTCATCTGCACTGCCATGCCTGGCTCCTCCATGAACTGACAGGCTGTCAGGGCCATGGTTCCCAGCATGTTCTCCTTGCACCCRTGCAGCACTTTCTGGAGAATCTGGGGACAGGCAACACCATGGAAATACAATTTATTGTCAAAAGAACATTTACAGCTGTRCATGCTGATGGCTGACATGAGTGATGTCCAGCCACACAGTATTTTGGAAGAGGGAATCAGGGTTCCAGCAAGAAACAAGATAAATTCACAAATGACGCCTACAAGTGTCATTTCCATATGCACTAACAATTTCATTCTATTCTCTGTTACAGATCTTTCATTCTTTATCTGATAAAAACATGACAGATATTGGCTACATCTCTTCCCAAACCTGCTAGAATCAAGGCTAATCCATAAGGTAATTACAAGGGAAGTAAAGGTGCAATCGAGTACAATAAACGACTTTGTGAACATACTAAACAGGTACCTTAACCTCCTATTCTTACAGGTTTTGACTTGAATGGAATGTGTCATGTTTAAGACTTCAAAAATTATAGAACTCTATGTGCAAGAAGAAATTATTAGGTATCAATTAAGTGTCTRAAGTTTTAAAAGCAGCAGATGCAAGTGTTGTGCCTTTAAAACTACCAAAAAATACCCTTTAATCTATCAAGACACTAAATATAATTCAGAGCCACCTGAGTCTCCCTTTTTCTTATTTTTCCAAAAGGCTTATTTTTGCACAAAAGCCCTGAATCAGAAGTTCTGTTACTTGAGGCCCTTTCAGGTCACTACAGCAACTCATTACATCCCTTCCTCTGCCATCTCCTAACCCGTCCTATAAAATGTAATACACCAGCTCAGAACAGCAGGTTCTTCTCCACATCAGTCAAAAATTGACTTCTTAGGAAAAGGAGTTTTAAAAACCAAGACTGCATATAGCAGTTCCCTGAATGGACTCTTTGCCTTGCACTTGCAGAACAGCCTAAGACAAAGGCTACACTTTTGTATTTGATATGTCTTAATAGATTTTATTCCATCAGTTCATCCTGCCCTTTTCTGAACCCATTAAAACATCCTGGGGTAACAATTTCCATGACATACTGTGTCAAGAACCTGTTCCTTTGGTTTGTTTTGGACCTGCCACTTATTACCTTAATCTGACACTCCTTTGTTTTCTTACTGGGAGGGCCAGTGAATAGTACTTGCCCTTAACTTTTGCATGCTATTTACTGCTTTAAATCTACAGAAAGTGGAACAGAATTTTCCAATCCTTTCTCCCTCAATGCCCCACAAGGGAAAGATCCTGAATGCAGAAAACTAGTTGGTTCTTCATACTGAAGTTMTTCCATGGCTGTAATAATGCCTGCCATTCTTCTCTAGGCCTCTTCCAGTTGTACTGCATCYTACTTAATTTTTTTTAATGAGATGAGGGAGTCACTGCAGTCCAAAAGAGTGCATAGCATTGGTTCCGAGGCATATCAATGCCTGCTACTTTATTTTTCATTCTTTCTTAGAAGATCCCCAGCATCTGATTTGCTTTGACTGCTGTGAAGCCCTGAGTTGACACTTCCATTATAACATTCTATTGTAATTCCAAGATCACTTCCAGCACCAGCTCATCAGTGGAGTGGCATGTATTACAATATACACACCCAGATCTGAGAAAAAGCAGCTTTTAAAAGGCACTGCCTATTTTACCAATCTCTCTAGATTACCATCTAGATTGCCTACTTTCAAAACAGACTGCCTATTTTACCAATTTCTCTTTCATAACTGAAAGAGTTCTCTGTACAGAGCTAGTTTTTCCATTTTCTGTTAACAAGATCAGCACATCAAGACGCTGACAGATTCCAACTGCTTCTTCAGAACTAATTTAAATGTTGGAGTTTCAATTTAGTTTAAAAAAGGAACTGCATGTATTTTTGTAGTCAGAGTCTCATGGCATGTAGGCACAGGTTTTGTTCACATGCCTAAGTGAAARCCACTTACTTTTTCCCATAGCTGCTTCTCCTCCAGCTGCATCAGCATGTCCAGGATGTATGTCATATGGGCTGGGCCGCTGAGGTCGAGGATTTCCTCATTTATTGCCACATCATCAGGCCACTCAGCTAACAAGGATGCCAGCACATGCCTGGCATACAGAACTGCAATTGCCTCATTCACACGATACAGATAGTCCCTCACAGCCTTTTTACTCCTGGAGTCCAGCTCCTTGTGCAGGAGAATGGAACTCTTGGTGCGTCGCTGCTTGGCATAGCTGAGCTGCAGGTCACTCTCCGTGTTGGTGATGAGTTTCTGGGCAACAGGATTGGTCTCTTCTGTTGCTTTATCACAGACTACAGGTTTTGACTGCAAGAAGAGAAATGCAAGGTTGCAAACAGGCTGCCAATGAAGTACTGCCTCAAGTTTGGATATCTAACCAGTCAAACTGCAAGCTGAATTTACAAATTAATTTGTTGAAGGACACAAAAGTGGGATCTGTCACACAGCTACAGGGGCAGATTTCCTCAAAAACTCTTCTTATGTCAATAGACCTCACTATAGACTGATGCATTTGTGCAAACAGCAGAGAGAATTCTAAGCAGAAGTGTTAATTGAAGCTGACATTCAGAGGTAAAGCAGCCAAGTGCCATGARAGGCAAGTTGGGAGAAACTTTTGGAGATCACTTTGTCCAACTTTGACTTAAAGCTGACGTAACTTCAAAATCAGGGCTTTGTCCAGTTAAGTTTGGACAATATCCAGGGGTACATATTTCACAGCCTCTGTATAAGCTGTTGAAAGGCCTATTTTTTTCCTTATAATTATGTGAAACCACTTCAGGAAGCTCCTTCCCCTTTGCTGTGCAACTGATAAACAGCTGTGCTGGTGACACCACATGGCCAGGAATGAGTCCCCAAAATAAAGCAGAGCTGCGGGAGCCTGCTGTTGAATGCAAAACCTAAAGCTTGCAAGTGTAGTGTCTACTTTACAAGACAAATTCATTACTTCCTTGTTCTGCTGAACTTACTGTAAGATAACAATGATATGCTCAAACAGTAGCATGGCATAAACTTACAGCAATGAGATACAATCTCTCTTGTGYAAAGGGGAGGAAATTACAGCCTGCRATCACAGTTTGTTCTCCTGAGCTGGGAATCAAGTTCTTTCACTTCCTTAAGGAAGGAATAACAGGGAAGAAATATTTACTTCTTGTACCTGCTCACTCATTTTGACATAAAACATTGATAACAGATTATTTCAGATGTTTTAAAAAAGTAATCTCAKGTTTGAAATTACTAAACAGGAGCTACTCAATGCTAAAATTCCTTATTTCCCAATTGCTGCTGTTTGTAGAGATGTTCATACCAAACAGGGTAGGATGATCATATCTGTGTCCACTGCCTTGGAGCTCTGCTCCTCCAGCCTCAAGCGTTTGCTGGGCTGCCACTTCTGAGCCAGCGTACGGATCCTCTCATCTGTTGTGATTACATCCCCATCGAACCTTAACAGAGGCAAAGAAAAAACAAAAATACACCAATGTGCTCCCAAAGTAAGGCAAACTCAATTAGAGCAATTAAATGCAAATTAAATCTTCCCATCTTCTGTTTTGGAAAGATTAAACTCTACCTATTTTTGTCATGTTAACTGCTCTCCTGTTCTAACAAGCCAAAAGATTTAAATGTTCCAAAGTCACTCATTTCCGTGAGAACATGGTGTCTCTGTGAGATGCTCTGAGTACCAGTACATATGAGCTCTCAACTCTTCCTCAGTTCACAGAATTTAGAGCCATAGTAGATTTTCATATGGGAGTTACCACACAGAAAMGAGCATGTGATACGTTTCAGAAGATGGTGACTTGCTTCCATAAATACTACTTAGCAGGAGTTTATTTCCTTACTTTTTCACACATGAAAACCAAATCTTATCTTTGGAATTATTTCTATTCAGCACTGAAAGRATTTCAGATTTTCATCCACCACTGTTTCTCTGCTGGACCCAGACTTTCACATACCTCTTCTGAACTTCCAGGAAAAAKGAATCCGTTCTTTTCATCTGCAACTCGTACATGGCTCGAAGGATATGGAGAGGTGCATTAAGTGCATCGTGTGTCATCTGAGCAAAGRGCAAAAACGATAAAAAAAACACATTAGAGGGCAAAAAGAATAATTATTTCTTTAAGGATGACCTAGGCATTATTTTCCACTTTACAGGTAGAGAATTAATGAACTTAATATCTGGATTAATAATCATGAGAGGCAATCTAACAAAACACTTTATAATTATTTTATAGCATTCTTTACTGTAGTTTATTTTATTTTCTTTAAGGAATGATGCATTGAAATTATAGACCCATATTCTGTAAATTTAGAAGAAAAACAACCATATGAACTACCAAATGTTTTATGAAAACTAGCAAATGCACAGAAACCCAAAAGGAGGTAAACRAATTCAAATACCAAGAAGCATATTTTGGTGGCTTCATCCAGACCCTCCAGAGGATCAAGTTTGTTCTGCTCTAAATCAACAGGACCAACAACAGGCTGCTCCACATCTTGATCTTGTTCCCTGTCTTCCAGTTCAGTATCCTCCTGTTCAGCCAGGGAACTGATATCTTGCTTTGAGGAATATAGCATTATAGACAAAATCTACACAGAAAGAAAGGTAGCATATGGTGTGACAGCTGTAGGTATTATTAGTTTATTTGCAATCAGAATTTTAGAAGAACATTATCAGACTTGGACAGTGCTTAACACATGCTATTCTACAAAGATGCAACACCTCAAAAAGGCAAAACAACCCCCAAAACACAAAATTAAACCATTTCCCACTTCCCTAATGAGTTACTTTCCACGCTGCTGCAAATACAACCTCAGTGATTAGCTGAAATTGCAAAGAAAGTTGAGAAAATAATTATTTAACCTTTGCAGTCCATCAAAGACTTGAGGATTCTAACACAAGAACAGAGCAAAGGTGACTATCACCAAAATGCCAGGGATGCCCTTGTACACTCTTCTCCTTTGAGAAAGCCCTTTGGCTTCAGCATAGTCCCAAATATAAATTAAACACAACTCTTGCCTAAGATAAAACATATTTAACAGCTGAACCCCACTTATCTTTCAGCAATTAACAACCACTGTGACAGGACATGCCCATGTGTGCATTGATCCTCCCACCTGCACTGAAGCAAAACCTTGGACAAGTCATGCTTTTCTTCTGAGATTGTTTTATGAATTTTATTTAGACTGTCCTTGAAAATTCCATTCTTCAATTTAGAAAACAATCTCAGAAGGTGAGTAATGTCTCATCCTTCCAAATAAAATCAGGTTAGTGAAAATCAGCTCCTCCTTTAAAGAATATAGACTATTATAAACACAATCATGATGGCAGAAGGAGGCAGATTCAGGGATATAGTTAAGTGAACATTTTTTGGAGACTAATTAGAGATAATCTTGAGTGTTTCTCCCCAAGAGGGCAATGCACTGCCATAACCTTTCAGGCCAGCCTTCGTGCAGCCTAACTTTTTACAAAATGTGYCTTTTCTTACCTCCAAGTCACGGAGAAGCCAGGTCTTACTGAAGCCAGTTCCTTTGCTACACTTCTTCACCAGAAGCTTTAGTAAACCAGACTGAAGAAAGGCAGCTTGGATCTCCTTAAAGCCATGAATCTGCACACATAGGCACACACACAAATAAATCACTAAAATAGGAACAATGCACCACAGTGCTTGTGAGGCCTTGTCACACAGCCTCAGGTGAATTTCCTGCCCAGATGAACTACTGGGAATCCTTTTCTTTAATTTCCCTTAAATAAAAATCCCCACTTCAAATTTGTTAGGGTCTCAACTATGACATGCACAGAATTGTAGTAACCGAGTATGTTTTAATCTGACAATAACAACAAAAAAAATCCCMAAAAAATCCCAGAAACTCAGATTTTTTCAAATACTTCAGGAGTGAGAAAAAAATGATCTTCAGTCCATAGAATTCTATCTCTATGAATTTCTTCCTGAGCTCTCCTGAATGGTTGGCCCCCACAGAGGAAAAGCAAAACAACTTCCAGTTCACACTCACAAAAGCTATTTAAAGCCTAGCAATATTTTCAACCCCCTACAGACTGGGAATAAAGGGATCCAGCTGTGAGAGAAATGTCCTTGTGGTAGCACCCCAGTGTGCTCAGTCAGCACTCAAGATCCTGCAGAGAAATAAAAATTCATATTCAGCCTGTGCTATTATATTCTACATGTCAGATACCTGCAGAGTTCTGTAAAGCCCCTTCAGAGCAAGCGACAAGACCCAAGTTGTTTCCACTGCCTCAGCATAGCTGCTGTCCATGCTGGTCTGCAGCAGGTGGGTGGAAATGAGGACAAAGTGCTGCAGGTACTGCCTMAGCTGGGTCTGGGAATCGCTGCCTTCTTGCCCACATTTCTGAATCAACTGATAGTCTTTCACTACAAGAGAGAAAAAACACAATTCACTGGGTTCACATTAAAATGTTGTTCTGTCATCTATTAGTAGATATGAGTAGGCTGAGACTCGAGACATTCTTACATCAATCATGTTCTAGTAAAGGGCTCATAAAAAATTATCTCAGATTCCCTGAACAGTCAAGAAAGTATTTCATTTTTTCAGCACAAGTTAAAAATCTCCAGGTTATTTCTGGCAACAGCACATATTTGCACATTAGCAATAAAGCAGGCAAAGCAGCACATGTTGTATTCTACAACTGAAATGGGGAAAATTCCAACCTGCAATTGATAAGATGAAATAAATACTGCTGATCTTACTGTTTTAAAATGTCAACCATTAAACAAAAAGAGAAGATTTCTATTCAAATATTCCTTCAATATCAAAAAGCAGTTTAGTTTGTTGATTTTTCCAAATGTCTATTACACAACTTCAGCCAAAATCTTAGAACAACTTTAGCTTTATTAACKTCACAATATTAGGTCATACAAATCTAGAAGCCTTTGCTCCTGAAAGTCCAACTGATTTGTTATATATTAAATGTTTCATTTGGTCTCAAATTTTAGAGGTATCCAAATTGTTTTTAAATTAGCAATTGTTTTAAAACATTAAGCACAGGTTTGTTAAGGATAAGACACAAGCAGCACACAAATCTCAAAACAGAAATAATTGCTTCATCAAAACCCTATTGCTGAGATTTCTCAATTAACAGAATTGGCTCAATGGTTTTCTAAATCCTTTTCTGAATAAGGATAATAGAAACAATTACTGCAGAAGCTTCACAATTTGGCAGTGGCCTGCAAGAAGAATTTGGCAACCTAGGAGCAGAAATTCAGGCAGCTTACAAATAATGGAACTCCAACACCGCCAACCTGCACAGAGTGGTCTAGTTAACATTTGCTTTTGGATATCCATAACAAACTGTAAGGAAATACTCTGTRATWYTCTGATAAAACAAAAATGYCACAGAACCTGTTTTTCTCTTTCGRGTTTTGATGTCTACAACCACTGCCCTGTTTTTCTCAGTGAAGTGCTTCAGGATGATGACGTTGTGAGGCTCRTTAGCATTGTCCATGTACACAGAACGAGTGCCCATACACAGCACCTGAAACAGCAGCAGAACTCCAGGTAGGATTTGAAATGTTTATTTACAAACACACAGCCATGCCTTATATGGGTTACATTTACTTATTCTTGGTATTGTATTTTTCAGCTGAACCATATGCTTGCTGCTAGGGATTTGCTATTCTTTAGAAAATGCCAGTTTGAGTCTATAAAGGGAATGTCTACAACCAACTTAATGTTACATGTGCAATGTATCAGTTATGAACATCAAGAATAAGAATGGATTGTTTTGCTTATACAAAAACCGTTTTTGATACTCAAACGAAGCTGGCTTGCTTGTAGCAATTATAAGAAGCACACAAAGAAATGCCAGGCAAAACCAGCTCATTATTCTTCATTAGATCAATGGTTAATTATGCACAAATRGGAAGATGTGAACTCTGACACACATCAGGTTTTGGGAGTTTATAAAGGATGGCCCCAATTGATGAAATCTGTAGTATTTAGAAAAGAGACACCTACAAGCTTTAACCAATTTGGTTTCCTTTAGTACTGACAGGCCACTCACCTCAGGAAAGCCAACCAGCACCAACAAAGTGAAGATGTTGGTGTGCTTTAGCTGGAAGGGCAGCTGCTTAATGCAGTGGTCAGTGAAAGCAGCAATCACATCGTGCCACTGCGCAGAGGAGTTCAGCGAGCGAAGGATGTCTGCCATGGAGCTTGCCCAGTCCAGACCCACACGACTGCAAAGCAAGAGCAGGCTGCATTAGGAAGGCTCACTGCACACTTACCTGAACCTATTTTTCCCCAGGACAGCATATCACTGGTAATCTGTCACACCTGCAGCCTTCAAACCATTACAGAACTGCTTTTCCAAATACTTGAAGTTTTCATGCCAGYTGACAAATGAATTCTGCTTTGTTTCTCATAGAGCATAAATATTATTCTGTTTTCTGAGAGGGTTTGTAGTCCCAAATCAAAATGTGCCTGAACACTGCCATGGTTAATTCTGAGTTTTAGTCTAGAACTCAGAAGTTTCTGTTTGAATGGCAGCAAGAGGTTTATTTCCCCTGCTCACTCTGGGGATCACACAAACAACCTATAGGAACTGGTGTCCTCAGATGAAAGTTARTTTTTAAGAAAATCTTTTCCCTTAGCTTATGCTCTGGATATTTTGCCTTTACATTTCATATGCTTTTCTATTTGTTTATGAACCCAAGCTACAACGAAAAGTAAGTCACATTTAATAGGCATAATATTAATCTCAGAATGTTTGAGAACTTTCTAAGGATCTTCAAAATCTGCCCCTCCCTGCTGTTTCCAGTGCAATTTTACTACATTAAAAACCCCTCTGTCAAATACTGTCACATAGAAGGGCCACATCCAGCACTCAGCACTGGTGGCAGTTACGTGATCCACCCTCCTCCTTTCCCAAGTTACACAAGAGATTTGTTACATTGGGAGAGAATTAATGTCACAAAAAAAAAAATAAAGGACTGTATTTTTCATTTTCCTCAAAGTTTGCAACCTCCCTTCTTCCTCCATGACATGCTGTCTAGAAAAGCACAGGAAATAAAGCCCCTCTTCAGCAGCCAACTTCTTCTGGAAGGAAATTAAGATTCTRCCTGCAACAAGGGCTGCAGATGCTAAGCCCTTCCCATGACTAGGGTACAGGYTTAATTGCCTTTCTATTAAAAAGTCTCTATGCAGCAGGCATATGAAATGAAAGAAAATTACTATTCAGCAGAGATTAACTTATTGRGTTAAAGTAAGAAGCACCTGTCTAAACACACAGCTCCCAGACTGAACAGAAGATGAGTTGTCTTCCATCCCTCTGGCACTGTAGACCCATCTCCTGGTACAAACAAATTATGTTTGGCTGAAAGGATTTTAGTCACAGCRGCATCCACTTCTGCAGGCATAAGCCTGAGGATTAACTGGCCCAGGAGTCCCAAGGTTAAATGGTAAGTTTCATTCAGGTGGCCAGCATTTGAGATTACAACATGAAACATTAGTGGAAGGATTTGCTCCAGGTTGATCAGAGACATTGTGGAGCCCTGTGGAGAGAGAAAAATCTCAGTGAGGCAGGGAAAGAAAACAAGATTTTTGGTCTAATTCAGCATGTACAAAAGCTTCTGATCTAGAGGTCCTTCAAGTAAGACAAAAGGAATGAGAAACTACATTCCTACTTGAGTTATTGGCCTCTTAGTCTGACCTGACGTGAACGTAAACTGAAGATTTAAACTCTGCTTGAACATCTAAGACACTACTTTGCAGATACATTAAAATTCCCTTCCCTCTCCCCCCACCCAGGAACAAGCCCTTACATTCCTTAGTGATGTGCAATGTCTGAAGACATTCTAATTCACATTTCATAGAATGTAAACAACAAGGGCCCATATGCCATATTTCATTCCTATGCATTTTATTCATATTAACTGTGCAATTAGAAATCTATCCAGATGGAAGTAAATAGAACTAACTGATTTGAAAGGTGGTAACATAGCTGCCAGCAATCCCAGTATCCTCTTCTGAGAACATTCAGCAAAAACTTGTTCCTGGCTAGGTATTAAAACCTTCTCTGTTGGCTTTTGGGTTGAATCCTCTGAGAGTGAGTCACCTGCTTTTTAAATAAAAATAAAATAAGAAAATGCCCTAAGTGACATTAAAAGAAGTGAAAACTTAATTTTTATAATCCAAATCTAAAAAGAAACAGAAATTATTAAAAGAACTATTACAATTTGAAAATGAAGTCTTTAAAAAAGACTTCTACTGTATGGAAGAAGAAGGTAAAGAAATTTATACCRTCTAGTAAAAACAAAAAAGACAGTGCTACAGACTGGTCCATTTAACTATCACAATTCTCACAATCCCAGTTTTAAAGAATAAGACACTTTATTTCTGTTTCCAAGTGCATCAGGACCTAAGTGTTGTGCTAGATCAAGAGGAACTATAATCTCTATACATAGATAAATATCTGTGRAAATCTACTCTGATTGTCAGACTACTTTAAACTGACTGCAAAGCAGTTGTTCAAAGCAATGTCTGGCACGTTTTCACAAAGCAGACACTGCTTACATTAGAGACATTTGAAAATATGCAAAAYTGGATAGAAATAAAAAAGACAGCTGCTTGTTTGCAGATGAATGAATACTTCTGTGATAGGAAAAATGAGAAATCATTTTTTACCTGTTGGAGGAACATTCCCATCCACAGACAAGTCTGACTCTTGTCTCACAGCAGCTTTCTTTGCAGAGACAGCTTTGCTTCCAATTTCTTGTTTTCTYACTTTATCTTCTGCAGGAGACTGGATTTCCTTGTGAGTATCTCCTTTCCCCTAAAAATAAAACAAAGGTACTAAAAGATGGAAACAAAATTTAATACCTGCAAGAACAAGCATGGAAAGAAATCTGTCATCTGCACTTGACAAACATTTTTCTTTGAGTATCAAAACATGGTACTGAAGAATTTCTTGATATATTCATGTTTAAGCTTCCATACAATTAAATTATTTTGTTTTTATTTTGCTCATATCTCTTTGCATAWAATTATTACACTGTAATAGTTTTAAAGACTGTATAAAGCTGAAGGAAACACATTCTCCTACTTAACAGTGCTAACAACCAGGGGGAATGACAGTCCTTTCACAAAGAGCAATCAATTCCCCTTTCCTCAACACTTTTGTGAATTCAGAACAAGAAGWTCTTGATCAGATGGATCTAATGAAAAAAACAGCTGTCCCCTTGCYCCCCCAGCTTTTAGCTATAAATGAAATCATTACTATCCCTTATTTCAGTCCCACATCCAGAATAGGATGTTTAAGCACCTGAAGATCACRTATCTGATTACCAGGGGTCCTGGAAATAGCAGGTACTTACACTGCGATGAACAAAAGAGCCAGKGCTGGGCTTCTCATCTCTTCCCTTCCCTGTTTTATCACCAGGATGACCTTTGGGAGCACTGTCTGTGGGAGGATTGCCTGMCAGTGTGTCATTCTCTGAGAAGGATTCATCTTCTGGTAACATGCAGAGGAGAGCTAAATTTTTCAGTCCTGGGAGAAAGGAAGTTAGAAAAGTTTATAAAAGTGTAAAAGCTTTTGAGGGGCAAGAAAGACAAAAAGCAGAACAGAAACACTTTAAAAGAGAACTGCAAACTTCTCACAGACTTCTTCTGAATATTAACTCCATCAAAAACACGTGGAGTCCCATCAAGCTCATATAATTATATATGTAGTTCCATTAAATACTAGTGATGAACAGTTGGTGACACCTTCCACCTCAAGGATGCCATTGGGGTAGAGCTCTTAATTTAAGAAAGCAGTAGAGATGCCTTCCAACAGTGTAAACTATGAATAGCAAATGAAATGTCTCATTTTTTAATCTTCTGACCATTTGCACAATAGAATTGTATATTGTAAACAGATTAATTAATGACTATGCAGTAAGTATTTGGTGGTGATGGTATTTCAGCTGTAGAAGAGCAGCTCACAAAAACTACCAGCGAACCCATTTGAATTTCAGTCTAGACTTTTTGATYCATTCAGCATAAGTCCCTATTATATCACCTTATTTTCTGTAGGTCTTTGTTCACAGAAACCCCAATTTCTAGACAAATGAACACCACTGCCAGAAATTTATACCACAAAAACAGTTAAAAAACTCTTCCCAAGAGATGCAGAACAAAAAAGTTTTTCCACCAAGTTATTTGCTGTCCTTCAGCTGTCAGTGATACATTRCCAACAGAACATGAAGCTGTATTGACTGATCCCTTTACAACAGCTAAGATGGAAAAAAAAACAACCACAGACTTGCCAAGTTGYCTCCAATGTTTATGTAAGCATAAAATTAATTTTCTCAAGCACTCTATTTTCCATGTTCCAATGACCCTGAACGACACTTGTTCTACATTTGCTTTCTACATAAACAATTATTCTCAGTGAAGTACACAGTAGCTTCCCCTTTCCTTTGGAAACTTAAAGTGAGTAACCAGAGACATTTCTGACACTTGTAGAAGCCATTGTGCAGGGCAGGAGGAGCTGACTCACCTTTTCCGTGCTGTGCTTTCATCAGGCAGTCCCCGATGAGCTGAATGCACTGATGCTGCAGAACTCTGGCATGACTGAGGACCTGGGGATCCAGTTTCTCTCCTTCTACTTCCTCCCCACTTGCCAGATCCGCACTGTAGAGAGTCAAGGCAGCAAAGAGCAGCCAGGAATAATTGTGGACATAGGGCTGGATAAGGCGCTGCCGGTCACTGATTCGGATGGTCACCATGGGATACACTGTGATGCTGTGGGTGGGCAGGTGGCTGCAAGGAGAAAGGACATCATTAAGAAATGCAGCTGTTTTCCTGCCAACCAACATAGCCAGTGAAACACAACACCTTCACAGGAAACCACTTAAAACCCAACACATTCCAGAGGTTCAAACTGTGTGCCTGGTTTTTATGACCTCTGGTGTCAGGCACTGAAAACTGTTGTTTCCCACAGCAATGATCATCTCTTCTATCCTGTCATACAGAGCTGGGAACTCCTGTAGCTTTCACAGCCATGGCCAGAAAACACTTGCTACCGAGTGACTTCAGAGGTTGAGGCAGGTTTCCAGACATTTTTGTCAAAATGGTCCTATCTTTGTTTCCCCAAAGGACATCAAGGAGATTACGTCAGATACAACTTTATAGGGAGCACCATAAGAATGACTGATTGTATTTAGCCACTAAATATTGTTTTTCTGCCAAGTGAGGGAAAGCAAGTTACATTTTTAATACCTGTCAGAGTATTTCTTTGCATGATAGCATCCATAGCAAAGGTCAAAGTCATCACACACATTGCAGTTCATTCTCCGGCCTATGATAACTCCCTGGCAGTGATCACAGGCATATTCCATGTTCACCATTTCATGGTCATCCTCATGCCCTTCTGGTTTAACTCCACCTGTAAAGAAAGATTCCCCTGTAAAATCTTTTTTAGGATAAAGGATAAAGGACCTTTCCCAACTCCAAGTGCACGTTCAGATTAGGAAAAGTTAAACATCTCCAAAGAATCCAGAAGAAAAGTGTTTGACTGCATTTTGTGTATAATTTGGAGCATCTTATTCTGGCTTGGAATACAGGGTTTTGAGGCGTTTTTACTGGTTCTTACCAAGGAAACAWGTTTTACAGAGATCCATGTCATTGCACTGCAGACAGCGGTAGCGATGCCACGGTGCAATTTCATCACAGCCATCACAGGATATGTCCACATTTAACAGGTCACAGTAACGAGCAACAAACATGTGCATCTACAGCAAAAAATCAACACAATTTACTTGAGTGGTTTTTTCTGACTTTGAGAAAGCTTCAGACAGAAAGCAGAACATTTTCCCTGCCAAAAATGAATGGAGATCTTTTAATCATTTTAGACTCTTGAAAGTCTGCAGAGATCCAACCCATAAAAATTCATTATAAAMCAGATTCCTTTCTCCCCTTTAGGCTTTTAAAGGTCTCTTATTTATCCCTTCTGCAGATAAATAMAAAACATGAGGTCACCTTTCTCTGCTTGTCTGGGTCAGCTTGAGCTATCTTTTCATACCAGGTCTCAAACATTATATCCTGACATTCATCCATCCATTCACAGTTTTGCTTGTAGTCTGCAATTTCATCTTCTTCACTCCACTGACTAAAAGAAAAGCAAGCATAAAATTAAGTTTGAATACAATCAGGCTTTCTTTTAATAAAGCTTTACTTTTTGTATGAAGAACACAGTGCTGTAACATGCTAACAAAAACAAAATTGTGAGAGATCTCATTCACTTGATTAATAAATGAGACACGTGCTTTCTGCCTCTATGACACCTTCTTAAATACATTGGGGTACCATAATGCAAAAATCAGAAAAATCTATTCTTATATAACGGCTTTTGGAGTGCTGGCAGATCCTATGAGACATTTCAAATTTTTTTGGCCTTCACATTTGCTCACATGCAAGTACAACTATTATAAAATTGCCACATGAAGGTGTTAAAAACAMCATTTGACATTCATCAAGGCAAGAAACAGCAGTATCTACCTCCTGCTACACTGCTAAACAAGCAAAGTGCTGCAGTAGTAAAAGACAAAATTTTTAATTGTTCCTGCATTAGCAAAAAAAAATTCAAATACTTTACTTATKGTCTTGAATACTGGCCAAAATTATGTCATGCTAGTTAATAGTACTTTTATTGGTTGTTCCAGCACGAAGCTCAGGAGCCATTCTGGGTAAAATGAGCTCAGTATTTAGTAGCATGTGAAAGCTGCATTCTTGCTGACTCACCAAATGACACTGTCATGAATACTGATGTTCTCCTGTGACGTGGTCATCAGGAGATGGGGCAGCTGGATCTCGACAAAGAAGGARAGATCACTGGGCTCCCAGCTCATATCCAAGAGGTGGAGGAGAGCTGTCTGCACACAGGATAACGCAGGAAGCAAYGACCTGAAGAAAAACAAAAGACAATAAAACAGGACAGTGCTAAAGCTGACCTGAAGTTGACAGACCTAAAGTTGAAATTGTTTGGGGAGGAAGGGCAGAACAACCACTACACACTGATTTCCAGGCTTTACTCTGACCTAAAGTTAACTCCATGGCAGGAACTCAGGTTTATCAAAGTATTAAACTTACACAATTTAGCAACTAGAGACTATGGAATTTGAAATAGAGATGATCTTCCTTCTCAATTCAGTTAAGATCAAGCTAACACTGCTGGCTGAGCATGAGCAAGAGGGTTTGTCTCTTTTCAGCAGTACAGCATTTTCTTGCTATTTAGAGAAATTTGTTCTCTTTGAAACCCTTTTTGCCATTTCCACTTGAAACTGAACAAAGGACTTGAAAGTTATTGGCAGAGAGACTGATATAGCCAC